>NC_134485.1:289569449-289649449 GCF_040206685.1 Ascaphus truei
AGAACTCCGCCCTGTCCCGGCCACTTAGCACCTCAACACCTCTCAACATCCCGTCCCCTCTTTGAACTCCGATGTCTATCAGACTTCCCAGCACCTATATGGATGCCCGGGCTGACTGAATAGACATTTATAGTAAATGCACCAACACAATAAATCATCTAGAAAATCCATAGTGCCTTGGATCATCTATGTTATCTCTATGCTCAGGATCTCTTTAGACAGGTTTTCCCTGAACCAGGAGCACCGGTACAAAACTTCAAGTGTTTTGCTCTTTTAATTTCAATATTTAATGTGCAGCACAGCCATTTCTTGTGCATAATACAAGATATGCCTTGGAGAGACCTATATCTGTGAGGGAAATTGGACATCTGGGCTTGAAAACCAGGAGTCTGGAGGAGACTGGGCAGCCCCGGTGCAATTCAACCCGCGTACTGGCAAATCATGCCTGCACGCCGGGGAGAATTAGGGGACTACAAGTAACTTTGGCCCCGAACTCCTGCAAACAAAACAACTGCATTTCTACCAAAATATCCCACCTAAAACTTACACTCAAAGTCTCATGAATCTGGGGCAAAGGGAACATGAAAAGTGGAAAAGCAGGGGACACTTTAACTTTTACATGTTGCAATACATGGCCCCTGGCTTATGGTGCTATGTAGCTGCCAGGAAAGACCAGTTTGATTGAAACACGTGGGAGGAGGTTCGTTTTTTGTTTGTGGATTGTATCCGTTTTACGTAGATTAATGAAGTATTTTTAACTTCTTTCACTGGTGAGCCTGGATCTTGGTCAGGAGCGGCAGGACTGCTGATCCTTTTTTCTACTTTTGTGCTGGGTAGGTGAAGGCTGGGTATGAATAAGCAGATAGGAAGAAAATGGGCGCCAGGAATTTTTATAAAAACAAAAGGGGCTTTATTGACATACGTTGCATCTGGACAGAAATCGATGCAAACAATAGTATTCTAGACTTCATCCCTGGGTAACTCTCACTCCTACACTGGGGAGGTACTTAACTTGAGGGCCAATGTATGTATGTATATCCTTTTTTATATAGCGCCATCCGTGTACATAGCGCTTCACAGCAGTAGTACACGTGACATACTGTAATAATATAACACATAAGGGGAAGAAGCGCTTCAGACATAAAAGTAACATTAGGAAAAGGAGTCCCTGCCCCAAAGAGTTTACAACCTAAGTGGTAAGTTTGAAAGAACATACAGAGACAGCAGGGGGTGTTCTGGTAAGTGCGTCTGCAAGGGGTCAAGGTCTATGTATGAAGTGTTCAAATAGCAACAAAAAAGAAAGAAAGCAGCGCACTGCCCAGGGAGCTAGGTGATATAAAAATGAAAAATGTATTCAATAATAAACATCACCCAAAGGAGGTGTAGGACCTCCTACGCGTTTTGCACACAAATGTGCTTTATTAAGGAGTATGGTGCTGTGTATGAGGGACCCTCTTTTATATACGGAGGGAAAATCTCCTCAATCAAATTTTTGCGCAAATAAAATGGCAGGCGCGTGCACGCCCATTCCCACACACTGCCCCCGCCGCCGTCCACACCAATCAGAGGGCAGCCGCAGAAAAGACAGCGCCACACAACAGTCAGCTGTGCTCCTGCTTCCCACGCCCAGACTCACAAACCAAAACACTCAATGGCAACCACTGTACATGTGCAGTGATACAATTTGTATAAAAATCCCCAAAACACATAACCAAAACAAACATCAATAGAAAAAAAAACATATTGTTTTATATGTTTTGTTTTCTATTGATGTTTGTTTTGGTTATGTGTATTGGGGACCCAAGGATATTTGTACAAATTGTATGAGGATGTAGTATTTCTTTATTCATGGCAGTTGGACTGTGCTCTGTCTCTGTCAAACCTGATTCACGAGTCCATTGAGGTTTGCACCTTGTGGAGCGAGGCATGCACATGATTGTGGGCTTTGTTGTTTGGATTTGTACATGCGCCGTGGTTGCCGTTGGATAATTTGGTTCGTGAATCTGGGCGTGGGAAGCAGAAGCACAGCTGACTGTTGTGTGGCACTGTCCTTTCTGCGGCTGCATTCTGATTGGTGTGGACGGCAGCGGGGCAGTGCACGGGTATGAGCATGCAGGTGTGCGTGTTTACACTGGCGTGCATGCGCCTGCTGTGAGTTCGTGCACGGACCCATTTTTTGATGCGAAAATTGGATTGAGGAGATTTTTACCTCGGCATATAAAAGAGGGTCCATGATACACAGCACTATACTCCTTGATAAAGCATATTTGTGTGCGAAACGCATACGAGGTCCTACACCTCCTTTGGGTGATGTTTATTATTGAATACATTTTTCATTTTTATATTACCTGGCTCCCTGGGCAGTGTGCTGCTCTCTTTCTTTTTTGTTGCTATTTGGACATCTTTATCAGTGGCTGGACACGCAAATACAGATTCATTGAGACTCTATGAGTGGGTAAGATCTAATTCAAGAATCAAACTATTCAAGATTTATTGTGAGTTATTGTGAGTTATGGACATTTATTATTTCCAGTGGTTTTTATGTTTTTATCCAATGAGTTTACAGCAAGGTGAATTCTTCCTTTTAGACTGTTCCCTTCAGGAGAATAGGTAATCATTTTACACTGGTTACTTACTTAGCACTATACCCACTCCATGCAAGAGTTATACTCATGATTCATTCATTTACAATTTTTATTATATTCCGGAACTATTGGAGCACCCATTTTCTTCATAACTTGAACTATGAAATGTATAGTGTCAGTCACGGAGCTACCAATATGCTTTGTTAAAGAGATATTTTCAAATGGAGTGTCATAGGGCACAAATAGGAAAGGAGTTCATGTGAAATGAGAAGTGGAGAAAGAAGGAGAAATTGAGATATATGACCTGAGTTAGAGGAATAATGAGGGTGAAAGAAAGAAATATGTGTAATTTGAAAAGAAGTGAGGTCAGAACAAATATAAATAGTAGAGGAGGCATGGCAGTGGGAGCAGTGATGGTTTAGTGTTGAGAGGTGAGTGAGAACTGGGCAGTGAAAATTAAATTAGAATAAGGATAGAGTGGAATTTGTGAGAAATGCAATATATAAGTGGAGATACTCTAGAGCGAAGAAAGCTCCATCTTCTTAAGTCTGTGATAGAAACTCTCCTTCTTTGATGAAGAGTATCAAGGCAATTTTTGCACAAAACCATATCATTTTCATCCTGCACCTATGTCCCAAAGTATTGTGCAACAGTTTTCTCTCCACATGTGATATGAGGATTACCAGTAGGAGGAGTTTGTGAAGCGTTACATGGGACACATATTATAATGAGATGTATCACATTCTGCATCTCAGCACCATTTTTCTCTCTTTTTTTTTGTCAAAGAGTATCTGAAGTGGTATAAGTCTTCAATGCTGCAACAGATAAAATAATCTTAAATATACCGCAACTCTGCTGCAAAAAACAGAGCATTGTTAAAACATTTTTCTCTGTGTTTATATATAGACCCCCATTGCACACAATAAATCAGTCTGAAATACTGCACTATGTCAAATAAAGCAACTTCACACTTTAAGAAACTTAATTAGCTGTACTGAAAAAATGCGTGCAATTCAAATATTATTGTTACAGAATGTAATGCACAATGTGGAATGTCTATAAAGAAATACTGTGGCGCGCAGCTTTGATTTATTGTTCTGTTTGTTAGAGCCAGCATCAATTCTAAGAAACTTGCTTATCAAATTTTCAAGATAAATAGGGTTATTCCAGCTCCAATTTTATTTATTTGAAACTTCAAAGAAGAATGACAAGAGATGGAAATGACTGGTAACATCAGCTCCTCCTCTATTACAACATGTAATCCCTCCCATCCAGCAAATATTGACTGAAGTACTCCCATGCAGTGGCATGCTGCATATTGCAGATAAATACAGCTGATTGACAGCTTGGAAGTCCGACATACTGTAGAACCCAAAATGATTATAGACCAGACTAGAGTAAACAGGTATCACTGCAATTGTTAATGGAGATGCAATCATGCATGTAGTCAGCTTCAATCAATCAGCTGCCCGTGTTGGTGATCATACAGTAGACTATTCCTCAGTGAACCTTGTGAGTTCTCGTCCAGTTCTTTTATTACAGGCCTAAGGCACATCCCTGAGGATGAGGGAATGTGTGACAGCTTTGACATCATTTTTTCAGTCCTTCAACACAGAAGCATAACATTATCAAGCATGTAAAAATACTGTGACATTTAAAAAATGCTTTAAAATATACTTTACTAGTACTCCTTGTACTTGAACTTTTAACACCTCACTGGAGTTGCCCACAACAAGTTACAGCTCTGGCATATTGTATTTGCACTATCTGGGATTATTTAGTAAATTATTCTCTTGAGTTGCTGGAATACAGAGTGTTGCAGGTCCCCTCAGCATTGAATGGGGTTAAACAGATCATTTCAGCAACTGAACTACGCAAAAGCATGTCCTTCATATTCTTAGAGGTTTAATTACTAATGCTATTTAGTCACTTGTTACTGTATTTTTAGTAATACATTTAAAACAAGCTGCTACTGTAGATCACATGTACTGAAATATTTAAAGTATCTGCAGCTGCTTACATTGCAAGAGTTCCGAACGGCATTCCTGTCGTGAATCATACATTTGAGACATAGCCACAACGTTTAAAAAATAGGCTTCATGTATCAGCAAACAAATAGCAAAATCTCCAGGAATCCAGAGTATCAAAATAATTGCCAATATTTATTATCATCTTATATAATCTCTTTGCTGACATGTAACATCGAATTATTAATATATTAATGTATGGTACTGTTTAAATTAACTGGTAAGATCTAAACCAGATTCTCATTATCAGGAAACCCAAATGTCAGTACGTATTTATTTCTGTTTCTAATATTGTGATCACAAATTAACCATCCTTTCACAATTTTTCATTTATTAGGAGAGACCCAAAAAGTGGAAATAGCTGTCTGTGAGCAGGGTTGCTAGCTATGCACTTCTTTAACCAAGCCTGTGCTGAAAAGCTGTGTAATACGGCAGTCTTCATAAACTTATAGTACTCCATGATAAAATGGATTTGAAGCAAAAGGTGACACTGTGTGCTCATTTGAATGTCATTTCCCAGAATCCCTAGCTGCAGTTAAAGCATTGTATGCTAAGAGGTAACACAGGGTTGCAGACCTATCTGAGACATATGAATGTGCTCACACGTGATATTTGTGTTTGTTGTTTTCATTTAAGTGTGAGGTTAATTGTTCTGACACAGTCTGTCGGTAGAATTTTGGTGACACTGAGATTTGAACCAGTTTCACCTGCTCTAAAGATGGTGACATTTCCGCAATGCCCTACTCCTTCAGCCCATGCTTCTCCAAAACTGTTTAAAAATTGACATTTTTGTACACAACATAGCAATGTAATACATTTCCTCAAATCTAATCTCCCCAAAGAAAAAATAACTATGTAAATTTTTGATTATTTGGGATACATTTTCAAAGCTCTGAATTTGCCGATCCATGCAATCTGACACAGAAAGCTTCATGGGGATTTCCATGTCAGAACGCACAGATTTGCGAACTTGGAGGATATACCCCTTTGTCATTTTTTAAGCACGGCCCTTAAAGCAGCAATCCCACAAAAATGTAAAAAAACCTTTTTGTTTTTACATATCTGGAACAGGCATGTGCCTCCAGAGATGAAATTAGTTATTTTCAGCACCGTGGACCCCCATGTCCCAAGTTAATTACTGGTGAAGGTGCAAGTGCTCCTCATGGAGGACAACATATTGCCACTAGTCTCGACCCATAAATAGTCTCAACTGATGATGCCGTGGCTTCCTATTGGCTCAAGGATCCCGCAAGATGTGATGGCCATTATTGTTTACACTGGAGGAAACTTTAACTCTGTATCTATACTAGTAATTATTTTGGGATTGGGTGGGGATTTCCCTGGCACTGAAAATAGCTCACTTCTACACCGGAGACCACACGGGCTCCAATTATGTAAATAAGATTGCTGCTTTAAACAGACTATTAACTCTTTCGTTCACTTTGCCTGTGATGTCCCACTTACATGTGAAGTGACATCAGACAAAAAGGAGCAGAGAAATTGACCAAACAATTACATAAATGTACACAATGATTAAAAGATACATTTAGTTCATATAGTAATTCATGGATTTTTAATCACTAAAATGTAAGCTTTTAAACACATCACTGATTTTGGCTTATCATGGTCCTGGGGGTGACTGATTTTTATATATTTTTTGCCACATGACTACTGTATATCATTCCAATAATCAAAAAATATTTTTTTAATCAAGTTATGTAATGCAATGTATGTTGTGGCTTACAAATTCCTGTCTGGTTGAGTCATATTACATAAGTAATGAGGCACAATTCTCAAATCCTCATGGCACAGGCTTAATATTACTGCTATGTCATTACTAAATAGGGATTTTCTAAATATAGTTCCAGTGGAAGTTTTGAGGCAAAGAAACATAACATAGGAAAATATACAGTTAGGTCCGGAAATAATAGGACACTGACACAAGTTTCATAATTTTGGCTCTGTACCCAACCACAATGGATTTGTAATGAAACAACCAAGATGCAATAGAAGTACAGACTTTCAGCTTTAATTCAAGCGGTTGAACAAAAATATCGTATGAAACGTTTAGGAATTGCAACCATTTTCATACACAGTCCCCTTATTTCAGGGGCTCAAATGTAATTAGACAAATTAACACAATCATATATAAAATGTTCATTTTTAATACTTTGTCGAGAATCCTTTGCAGGCAATGACTGCTTGAAGTCTGGAACGCATGGACATCACCAAACGCTGGGTTTCCTCCTTTGTGATTCTTTGCCAGGCCTTTACTGCAGCTGTCTTCAGTTGTTGTTTGTTCGTGGGTCTTTCTGCCTTAAGTTTTGTCTTCAGCAAGTGAAATGCATGCTCGATCGGGTTGAGATCAGGTGATTGACTCGGCCATTGCAGAACATTCCACTTCTTTGCCTTAAAAAACTCCTGGGTTGCTTTCGCAGTATGTTTTGGCTGAATCTGAGCAGACAATATATCCCTATACACTTCAGAATTCATCCGGCTGCTTCTGTCTTCTGTCACATCATCAATAAACACTAGTGACCCTGTGCCATTGTAAGCCATGCATGCCCATGCCATCACATTGCCTCCACTGTGTTTTACAGATGATGTGGTATGCTTCGGATCATGAGCCATTCCAAGCCTTCTCCATACTTTTTTCTTTTTTTCTCAGATTGTACCAAACTGTTGATTTGGTCACTCCTAATCTTCCTGCTTTCTCTCTGATGGATTTTCTTCTTTTTTTTTTGCAGCCTAAGGATTCCCTGTTTCACTTGCATTGAGAGCTCCTTTGACAGCATGTTGTGGGTTCACGGCAACAGCTTCCAAATGCGAATGCCACACCTGGAATCAACTCCAGACCTTTTACCTGCTTAATTGATGATGAAATAATGAAGGAATAGCCCACACCTGCCCATGAAACAGCCTTTGAGTCAATTGTCCAATTACTTTTGGTCCCTTGAAAAAGAGGGGGCTACATATGAAAGGGATGTAATTCCTAAACCCTTCCTCCAATTTGGATGTGAATACCCTCAAATTAAAGATGACAGACTGCACGTAAAGCCCATATTCATTATTTAACTGTAACTTGAATTTATTTTGATACACATCCGAAATAACAAAACTTGTATCAGTGTCCAATTATTTCCGGACCTAACTGTACATACAGTGGCTTGCAGAAGTATTCTCCCCCTACCAATAATCTCACAAATTGTTGAATTACAAATAATGTATGTGCATTTTTCCAAACAAACTATTTTTATTTAAAGCTACAGAGCTGGAATGGTTAAACTGAACACTATTAAATGAGGAGGAGGTTAAATGTCAGCAAAGGGAAAAAAAGAGTAAAAATACTGGTTACATAAGAATTCAGCTGCCCCTTAAGTCACTACTTGGTAGAAGCAGCTTTTACAACAATTACTGCTACAAGTCTTTTTGGATAAGTCTCTACAAGCTTTTATACAGTAGGATGGGGACATTTTTGCCCAGTTTTCATGGAAAATTGATCCAGTTCAGATAAGTTTGTTGGGGATGTCGATGGACTGCAATCTTCAAGTCTTAACCATGTTAACCGCTAAGATAATGAAGGAGTTAAGTCCACCTGCATGCCCCCCGCAAGGCCTTAACACCCACCAAGGACTAAATGCACCTTCACCCACCCCCGCTACCCACAATAATCATGCACTGGTGGATAACCCCTTCATTGCCTTAGCGGTTAGCCACCAAGGTAATGAAGTTGCCTGTAAATGCATTTTTCAGGCATCTTATTCATGCCAGGAGTCTCCCGTGCCGATATTAATGGGTATCAGCTCCGGAGACCCCGGCATTAATCTGTTGCAGGAGAAAGGCCTGATTTTTTCTATGTGCCGTCTCGCCGCTCATCGCAGCTTCTCCCTCCTTCTTACCAACTTTTTGTGGCGGGACGATCTGGAGAGAAATTTGCCATTCTATAGCGGCAATCAGCTGCGATAAGATGGTCAGGGCTACTAGAATACAGCGCGTTGGAAAAGCTGGCGATCAGCGGCGAAAAGTGGCTTATCGACGAGCGAGCAGCGTTTTTTTTTCAGGAACAAAACAGTGATTTTTGCTCTTAGCACCAACTTATTGGGGCTTACTGAATTGGAGTAGGCTTTTTTGGCGATAAGCTGGCGAGAAGTGGCTTATCGCTGCTTACAGCATGAGGCCCAGTGTTAGAACTTGCAGAAAAAGGGAGCACAACGTGAGGTGGTGTGTGAGCTTACAAATGCTTTGGCTAAATAATTTAACTACAGTAAGTGACCCTCATTAATGAGAGAAGAACAAAGAGGTATTTAACTATATGATGTGTCATGTTGGATGTAGCATTTGGGATTCACTGTCTTTTGTTTATACATCGTTACATACCCGGGAACACTCCTTTTTGAAGTGAAACTTCTTTGAGCACACCTACCACATGAGCAAAACTGCCTGGAAGTAAATGGAGTGTATGGAGACGGAAGTCACTGGTGATGGAAGTGACGTCACTGCTGGCAGAGGCCACCAGTGTTGTCAGCTTTCACCAGGAGAAGTCACCATAGAGAAGTGGAAGGCAGCGCTGGAGACACACACAAACACACCCGTGTGATGCAACGAAAACACCTCCCCCTGAGTGATGCGCCGAGCACCCCTCCCCCGAGTGATGCGCCAAGCACCCCACCCCAGTGAGCTGCAGAGACCCCCCAGTGAGCTGCTGAGCACCCCCCTTGTCCCCATACCTCAGCCGGGGGGCGGGCTGGCTGCACCAGCATCAGAACACACACAGCCGAGTTCGCAGCTCTGCCGGGGGGAGACAGTGGGGGCAGCTCCGGGTGGGATTTGCTCTGGCCGTGTCTCTGTACCTCCACCGGGGGTTTGGTGAGATTCAGACAGACACCCCCCCCCACACACAGTCCGCAGCTCCGCTGGGGGTTGGGGTTTAGGAGACAGGGGTGACCGGACACGGAGAATAACACACACACCACACAGAGACAGACACACACAAACTACACACACTGAGAGAGACACACACACACACTGACTGACACACATACACACTCTGACTGACTGACACACACTGACTGACACACACACACACACACACATACAGACACACTGATTGACACACACTAAATGACACACATCCATACTGACTGACACACACACACACTGACCCATGCACACGCTGACTGACACACACTGACTGACAGACACACACACACACACACACACTGACACACAGGCACACACACACTGACTGAAACACACACACACACTGACTGACCCACACACATTGACTGACACACACACACACATAGAGAGACACACAAGGAATTCAGTTTCAATAAATATAGGAGTGCAAATAGCTAAAATGCGTTCTAAGTCAAACTTCTTCGCGTTTTGGCACTAAATTTGTCTTTTGATTTTTAATTAAAAACATCACCATTACAAATGCAATTTCTGTGGCAAAACAGTGACAAAAGACAAAGTAGTTTCACTTAAAATGCGTGTGATTGGCAAACACATAATTTGTTTTACATAAATATATATGGTGTGGTGGGTCTGGGTTTTGAACTTACAGGCCTTTTTATTTTTCGATAAATTTATATGATGTGTTTATAATCAAGTACAGGAATGTATAGGAGTCTTCTGAGGGGGTGGGTTGGGATGGTGTTGTGTGGATGGATAGGAAACATTCACATTACAAGTAATGTTTATAACGTGCACATAAAGTTTAACAAATGCTTATGAACGTATGAACACAAAGTTACTTTACACTACTTCCCTTAGTTAAAAAAAAATAAAAAATAAAAATCAATGCACCCCACCCTCCCTTCTAAATATTTCTTATTTAAATAAAATGGTCATGTTTTTTGGGGGGTATTGGAATACAAAAAGAGCATAGGAGAGTGTCATGGACGGCGCATCTGTGACTTGTGTATGTGAAAGGGGTTAAAACCTTCAGCGATCTCCCTTTACTGCCTCACTTATCTCCATGCAGGGCACTATAATAAGCATTATCTCCCAAAAACTATCACACTGCACCTCAATACGCCGCTGCTGCCGCCTCCGCTGCTGCTGCTGCTGCTGCTGCTGCTGCTGCTGCTGCTGCTGCTGCCAAAAATAATAATTTGGGGTTTGACCCTTAGAAGTTCTTTGTCTCCTGTGCACTAAATAAAAAAAAAGATGTAATTAACACAAACTTAATGTAGCAAAATGTGTCAAAAAATACGGTTAATCTCTTAAAAAAGATTGTAGGTTCAGTTTTGAGCCCCAAGACAGTACTTATAAATATTCAGATTTAATATAAGAAATGTGGTACAGTGCTTATTTACAGAAAAGGAATGTTACAACAACATACAGTATATAAATACAGACCGTTTAATAAAATAACAGGATACAGAACAAAGCCTAAAAGGTCTTGAGATATGAAATCTGAGCATTCCTTTGTTATTTGGTATACAGATGCAGTGGCCATTATTTGAACATATCACTGAGCAGTTTTCGTGTGCGCTGCTGTACTCCATGCGTCCAATCAAGCGGTTGCTTTGTTTGAATTTCATGGATCCCGATTTCTTCGGGTGTAATTCTTCGCGTTTCTGTGGAAGAAATGAATGAATTGTAATGTGTACAGTACAGTACTGTGTCAATTTGCAGGTGTTTAAAAACCAAGACACTAAAATGCCATTTTCTGCACTCGATAAAAACGAGTCAGCACGCGGTCATGACGCGCCATGACATGGGTATTCCAAGGTATACAACGCGTGATATGTTCGAATAACGGCCGCTGCATCTGTAAAAGCCCTCTGTTGAATTCCACTTTGATACCCACATGCATTGTTTTTATGCTCCAAACATTGTCCCTAGAACAAGGACAGGCCAACCCTTTGTGGGTGTGTATTTTGTTGCACGCATAATTCTTTTTATGGCTGGGAGGGAGAATTATTTTTAACTCAAATTAATCTGAGTATAAAATACCGTTTAACTCTCTCCCTGTAACCCCTAGAATAATGTCACCTCACTGTTCCATTCATACGATTTTAATGCACGCTGGGACATCTGACTTGACAAGGCTAATTTTAATCTTTGAGGAGACCTGCATCTGACATACTGTATTCAACACAGAGAATTTGTCATTTTTTATATTGTTGCACTCGACAATTTGTGCCCGCCCCCAATCTATTTTTTTGTCCTTGTGATTTATATCAGATTTTAATTAATCCTAATTTTTTTTACTCTATAAAGAAATGGAGAGGGCTCTCTCTCTCTCTGTCACCTTCTGTCTGCTAAACAGACTATAAGGAATTTACACGATGCCCTTGCAGATAACCTGGAGATCATGTCAAATCTCTGGTACATCTGTACACTTTCAGCAGTTACTACTATTATAAACATTATTTTTTCATTGTATTATTAGCCCATTAATTTCAAAGACCAAGTTAACCCAGGTGACCTCACAGGCAAATTAAGTATTTCTTAAATGAACACTCAAATGTTAGAGTTCTCCTTGGTGCAAAAAGTGATTTTAATAAAGTGTGTCTAGATGATGGTTTAACCTGAGTTGGTTTAACTAGCTGAAAACATTAGCACCAGTCCGTTTGAATATAGGTTTGATCTGGGTTAATTTCTGCGGGATTAAGTCTTATGTAAACCATTCCTTCTGATTTCTAATTTCCAACTGTCTCTAACCTAATCAATTGTCTTTATGAAATAGTGACAATTCATTTAGACAAGTTAATGTACCCTTATAATATTCCTTTTTCCCTTTTCTGGTGGATTAGAATCCACATCGAGATCTGTTTTAAACATGGCATTTTGTATCATTCAAAGTATGTATGTATATGGATTTTATGGTTATGTAAACCAAGTATTAAATGAGTTGTTCTTTTAGATGTGTTTCATTGAACTGTATTATATGATTGCTCACACTGTGCTTTTTCTCCAGTAGAGAATATTCAGACCATTATGGAGTTAACTCTTCATGATTTGAGGCTTTAAATAAACCCCACGGTCATCTAGAGCATAACCCCTGAGGAAGCGACTGGAAGTGTTGTGAAACACAAAGGGTAGAACTTGTGAGACTTGGATGAGTGTCAGATAAACATAACTTGAGAGGGTGCCAGCTGACTCCACAATAGTCCTGATGTCAGCAGTGGACACAAGAGGAGTGCGAAAGAGATGTAACATGCAATCCACTGCACTGAAACACGCTCACCGGAGGAGCTGGGTATTCCATATCCTGGGAAATCGTAGTTGGGCTGGAATGCCAACACATCCTATTTACTACTGTCAGTGAGGGGAAAGGAGAGTAAACAACATGGGATCCAGTTGATCAGAGGACCCAGACAAGCTGCAAAGCTGCAAAGTTGAGCTGGAACGCCAACTGCAAAGGGATCGTGTTGTTCAAATCACTGAAGAACCAACCTCACGCACAGCGAGGTAAACCAGTAAAAGGAACAGAGCCAATTGGAGCAATCAGGATCCTATACCTCTCAAGCTGGGACAGAATATATCTATCAACCAAAAAATGTCTCAGAGAATACAACACGTGTGTGTATTTCTGTTTTTAGCCGTTTTTTCAACAGTATTTTAATAAAAAAATGTGAACGTCACCACAGTAGATCTTTTTACAATGTGGCACTGCACTTTTTACACTTGATTCAAGAGTAGTTGAACCACTCCAATCCATATTCCACTTGTTGATTCATGATAGAATATATGTGAATTTAAAGACTCTGCAGACTATCACTATTTATTTCTTCTGTCATTATAATAACGTGTTTTTACCACTTTTTTCACATAAATTATGTGAGGATTAGCTGGATGAAAATGTGACTTTCAACATATGAAGTAGATGTCCCATCTAGACACACGTTTATTGGAATCACTTTTTGGTTCAAGAACTCTAACATTCGAGTTTTTGTGAAATGGATTATGAGAGAGTCTGTGCGTTTACCTGGCAGCAAGCCTTTCTATAGAGACTGTAATAGACTTTGGCACACCACCACACATCACATGTTATTTTGTTACCATTATCAATTTATGTTATCATCAGACACCAGCTTTTTTGTACACGTTTGAAGTAGAGCGCTTTTTGTGTGCATCACGGTAGCTTTTCTAAAATTAAAGTTAACCCCTTAGTTGCTGTATTATTACTACAACTGAATAGGTAGTTAAAGGCTTACAGGTGACGGGGAGGGTTTAGATGAGCACATCTTTTTATAAAACTTGTGACAATTGTTACCCTTTTGTTATCTGTACTTGTTTGTATGAACACTCAAACTATGTGTGTGTAAACATTATTAGGCAATTTCTGCTGCTGTGTCAATAAAGCAATGAGTTCCCTAATCAATGTTGATTAATTGATCACACATCCCAGAGCAGCCTGCCCTCCCCCACACAAACATGCAGACACAGTAATATGGATCCACAGAGAAGTTTCTAAGATCTTTACTTTGAGAATATGGATAATTACAGGTGTGCTAGGGTATAATAATTACATGTAACGGATCGGGGGACTCGCTCTTCCCAGCGTGTCCCCGTCACCTTGGTTCCTCCGGCTACCCCTTCCATTCCCTTGCCTTCCCGATCTCTTCCTCATTCCCTCGCGGCGCAGTCGTTATGCTCCGGTTCGCGGTCTGCCCGCATGCGCGGTCCCCTCACTGTGCGCGCGTGTTCCCGGTCCCTCGTCTCCCA
This sequence comes from Ascaphus truei, assembly GCF_040206685.1. Lineage (NCBI taxonomy): Eukaryota > Metazoa > Chordata > Amphibia > Anura > Ascaphidae > Ascaphus > Ascaphus truei. The sequence continues at coordinate 289,583,746 of NC_134485.1, forward strand.
TCAGGGGACTCACGCCCCTCGGCGTACCTCCGTCTCCCTGCCTGGTTCCTCTGCTCCTTCTCCCTCTCATACTCTCCAGCCGAGCACCTCCTCCGCGATGCTTCCCCCACACTCTGGTACTTGCGCGCCGTGCGCGCGTGACTGTGTTACAGAGGGCGCGCGCACCCGCTCTACTTACCAGCCCTCCCCAGGTACTGGCTCCGGCCCCCGGAGGTTGCAGGCTATTACCCTAGATTACCTCCCAGTCTCCTCCCCTGCTCTCACACACCTATCCCTGCAAGCTCCCAGACAAACCCCTGCTCCACCTCTTCCTGCTATTTGTCCTCCCTCCTTTATAACCCCAGTCTGTCCTCTCAGTCCTTGCTCTGCATAGCTTTCCTGTAGCTCCTGTGTGTGCAGTGTCTATGCCCAGCTCCCTTGTCTGTTTCAGCTCTGGTTCCTGTCCCTGCCCCTGTTTGGATTCCCTTGGTTTGAACTTGAACTCTGCTTTGGAATTTGACTACGCTGCCTTCTCCTGCCCTTGTACCCTGGCTTTCAGACATCACTACGCTGCTCTTTCCAATCCCTGGACTCTGGCTCTTGGACAATACCTTCCGACCACTGGCGCCCCAGACTCAGCAAATATAACATTAACCCTTACTCACCAGGCCCGGCAAGGCAACTACCACACTCCGGGCACGCCCTCACTGCTGTGGGTGCATGTTATACCCTTACCCACCACAGAACTGGGACTGGCTAGGTCTGCGGGCATACAGGCGTTACATTATGCAGAGCCCAACAAATGCAGACCCCCCTGAGGTGGGCCAAGGCGTTTCCATGGAACACTGGCAATTCCTAAGCAATCAACTCACTGATGTCACTGAGAAACTTTCTACCTTATCTCTTTGGGAATCTCCTGTGACACCAAGTAATCCGGGACCACGTATTCCACCCCCCAACCGGTATGACGGGGATCCCCTCACTTCCTGAATTAGTGTGAGGTCCAATTCGAAATGTCCCCATCCCACTTCCCTACTGGTCATTCCAAGGTGGCCTACGTCTATGCCTTACTCACTGGTGATGCCCTCGCTTGGGCTTCTCCCCTCTGGGAACACAGATCAGACCTAACCCAAAATTATCTCAAATTCCGGCATGAGTTCCAACAAGTTTTTGATACACCAGCGCGTAGGGAGACTGCTGCTTTCTCTTTGTTTCATCTCTCTCAGGCTCGTAGGTCAGCTGCAAGATACGCGGTGGAGTTCTGCACCATCGCTGCAGAAACCCAATGGAACGATGAAGCTTTCGCTGCGGCATACTGGCATGGTTTGTCCGAATCTCTCAAGGATGACCTTGCAGCTCACGCCCAGCCTTCATCTCTCGAGGAACTCATCGCTCTCAGTATCCAGATGGATAAGCGCACTCAAAAACGACACCACGAGCATCACCGCTCTCGTTCTCTCTCGTCCTTGCCTGTTTCTCTTAGGTATCCTTCACTGCCCTTACCTGCGTTGGACGCTCCCGAACCGATGCAAATTGGTAGCCGACAGCTTCGGGCCGCTGAGAAAGCATGACGTCGGGAGAAGGGGCTCTGCTATTACTGCGGTTCCCCAGAACACCAACTTCGTCAATGCTGCTTGAAACCGGGAAACGGGAATGCCCAGTAAAGGTAGAGGGGCTTCTATTAGGTACTATTTCTCCTTGCCCCTCTCTCCCTAAGGAACTACCGAAGAAGATATTCCTCCCCATAATCCTTGTGGGTCCTGATCTCCAGATAGAAGTTGAAGCGTTCATCGACTCCGGGTCTCGTGGCAACTTTCTTGATCACGCCATCGCTTGCAACAACCAAATCCCGCTAGTCAAGAAAAAGTCACCCATCAGCCTCGAGGCCATTGACGGTCGACCGCTTCAACCAGCATTCATCATTTGTGAATCCATTCCACTTACCCTGACCACCGCGGATGGTCATACCGAGGTAATGGTCTTCGATGTTTTCCATTCCCCTACTGTCCAGGTTATTCTGGAATTGCCGTGGCTGCAGCTTCACAACCCGCGTATTGAGTGGACCAATGTCTTGCCGATCCAATGGGCTGATTCCTCAGAGAAGACGGTTTCTCCTACTGTTGCCGTGCTAGCTGGCCTCGACACCACCTCATCTTCTCACTCTGCTTTGTCGAAGGTATACCATGAATTCTTAGATGTCTTCAATAAAACTCAGGCCGAAGTGTTACCTCCTCATCGCCCTTATGACTGTCCCATAGATTTAATTCCTGGAACCATTCTCCCCAAATCTAAATCTTATCCCTTATCAGTGCCTGAGACGGAAGCGATGACAGCATACATCCAGGAGAATCTTAAGAAAGGGTTCATCTGGAATGCTACCTCCCCCGCCGGGGCAGGCTTCCCCTTCATCCGTAACTTTTCTACTATAGCTCTACCAATCACTGCTCTGACCAAAAAAGGTGCTGATCCGACTGTTTGGTCCCCTGAAGCCATCAAAGCCTTCGACTTTCTCAAAAGAGCCTTTATGTCCGCCCCTATCCTTCGGCATCCGGATACTTCCCTTCCTTATACTCTCGAAGTAGACGCCTCGGATGTGAGAGCCGGCGCAGTGCTTTCTGAGAGATCCTACCCACAGGAAAAACGCTATCCGTGTGGATTCTTTTCCAGGAAGTTCTCTTCGGCCGAGAGAAATTATGATGTCGGGAACCGCGAGCTGCTGGCCATCAAATTGGCCTTCCAAGAAAGGAGACATCTCCTCGAAGGTACCAAAGAGCCAGTAGCCATCCTCACCGATCACAATAACTTATTGTACATCGAGGGGGCTCGTCGTTTGGGATCCCGTCAAGCTCGTTGGGCTTTGTTCTTTTCTAGGTTCAATTACACAATTTCTTACATTCCGGGCACCAAGAATATCAAGGCCAACGCTTTATCTCGTCAGTTCTCCACCGAGAACGAATCTAACGAATCCTCAGAGTCGATTCTTCCTGCTAAGTGTATTATTGCCACCAACAATTTTGATATCTTGGACGAAATCAATAAAGCCCAGGCTCATATTCCTAGGAGATTTAAGGTGCCAGAAGGATGGTTGTATGCTGCCCTGCGTTTTCGCCACAAAATTCTTCTATGGGGACATTCGTCTAGAACTGCTGGTCATCCAGGCTACAAGAGAACTGTAGATCTTATCAAATGGTCCTTTTGGTGGCCTAAAATGAATAAGTTAACCCAAGTGATTTAGAAGGCACTGAGACACAGTATAGTGAATACACGCAATAATATGTAGAGTGTTCAAAAAAGTTCTCAACCTTCACAGGGAAGTTTGTACGAATTCCCTCATTGGCAATAGTAGATATCCAAATTGTGAAGGGAGCGATTTTCAGGAACACCCCAAAAAAGAAACACAATAATAGTGTAATAAAATCACACAATGATGACTTATTAAAATCTTGGCTCGTATGAATCTTCTACTTACAAGAAGTAAGTGAAGAGTCAGCGTTTAGCAGGATAATGAAGAATCAGCAGTGATCAGGAAAGCAGGATTGGATATGTTCTTGTTCAGAGTTGTGGTCATGTAAGAAATATCAAAGGAAGACCATAGCATGGACCAATTGGCACAGGTTTATAAGAATAAAAAACATAAGAAATGTACTCACAATATGTACATCAAATGTAGACACATAAAGGTATCTTTTGCGGCGTGGTGAGAGTCTGGTCTTTCAGTGTAAAGCCTCCTCCGTCTGTCCGTGGTAACCGGCGTCTGACGTTACATCCTTCTGAGACGGACTTCTTCCGGTACAGCGGAGGACGGGAACGTATGCGGATGGTAAGACGGCACGAAAGGACTCTTCAGCCACGATCTTTGAGCAGGAACGGTCGCATGCAGTGTACAAGCTTAGCTCTACGCGTTTCGCTGATCTCACAGTCAGCTTCCTCAGGAGCAATATGGCAACCCCCATGGGTCTATAGTTTATGTAGTATGTGCAATTAGCAATTAATTGGTGAATTAATCACAGGTTCTCTCTTAAAGGAGTACATAACCATGTGGTTCAAAAACAGACAAACATTTAAGATTTTATTCAAAAAAATATATATAAAAAAAGATGTTATTAAGCAATATAATATATAATATATAATATAATAATAGAAAACTTTATGTTAAAAAACATGTAACTAAAAAGCTTAAGAAACTTAAAACAGATAAGCAGATACTCGTGATGTGATGCATAAGAGATGGGAGAGAGGAGACAAAAAGGAGGCATTAGTATCTATTTATGGAGTTATATAATGCATAAATGCTATTATCAGTGAATACAGAGATAGAAAAAAGTGCGAGTAAACTAGGGGTGACAAACGGAAAAGCTGATCAAAGGAAAGGTGTGATCTCAAAGTCTGCATTGATTCCGTTAGGTGTTAGAGTATTTAATCTGTGGATCCAATACATCTCACGTTTACTTAGATCACTATCTCGGCTACGACCTCTCCAATGTTGGATTACATTTTCAATGGGGGTGAAAATTAGACCTTTGGGGTTTGAATTATGACAGAGAGCAAAATGCTTTGAAACGCTGTGTGTCATTATGCCCTGTCTAATATTGCTGAGATGCTCAATAATTCGTTTTTTTATAGCTCTCTTTGTTTTCCCCCATATTGGAGCCCGCATGGGCATTCTAATAAGTAGATTACGTATTCCGTATTACAGTTCATATATTCTTTGATCTTAAAAATTTCATTTTTATTATTTGATCTGAAATTTTTCTTATCAGTTTGCTTGTGCTCTCAGGCTTTGCAGGTTGAGCATCCATAAAAGCCCTCTAATTTTTGAAACCACCCCTTGTCTTTATTTTCTATCTTTTTGAGAGCACTGGGTGCAATAATATTTTTCAAATTCTTTGCTTTTTTGAATATTATTTTTGGATTTTTTGGGATTTCATTCTTTAATATCGGATCATTTAGTAATACATGCCAATGTTTCCGAATTATTTTACCAATATTGTTTGCTTCTCTATTAAACGATGTCATAAAGGCTGTATCAAAATTATTTGTTGTATTCTTTTTGAACACTCTACATATTATTGCGTGTATTCACTATACTGTGTCTCAGCGCCTTCTAAATCACTTGGGTTAACTTGCTTTAATTGTATCTGATTTGGTGGCAGCTTTACACTTTAATCACTGTTTATCCTACTATGGAAGTCACTTCACCTAATATTTTTGCAAAGAGATCTTCTAGAAATTTATTATTTAATTTTAATGATAAAGACACACCACCTACACCTGTCACAAACAATCTTTTAGAGGATGAATTTCATAAATTAGAAAAACTGCTAATTAAAGACACTAGAAAATGGTTAGACTTAAAGTTTTTAAATAAATATTTAGAATGTAATAGGATACCAAGAGGTCTGAGATTTTCAAAGAATCCCTCATTTAATTTAGAGGATGAGGTTTTCGTTAAAAATTGGAATGACACTATGGATAAATGCTCCTTTGAGCTGATGAATTTAATAATTAACCAACACAAAAAACACATCAAGGAAATTGATGAAGGGGTTACAATTATTGAAGAAACATTAGCTCACTTAGAAGACACTCCAGAATTTATAAACAAGGATCGCAATCTGAAAAGGAAAATTGATAAATTGGAGAGTGAATTATATAATAACAAAATGAGCAAATTCCAGAGAGACGAAACAGATTATTTGAAAGGAGAGCAAAGAGATTGGAAAAAGAAGAAAAGTAAACCAACACTAGAGAGAATAGAACACAAACAAGAAGAAAAAGTGGAGGATCAATATACTAATTCCAATAGACCATCATTTACATCCTATTATCCCACTTCATATGCAAACAATAAACCAACAAAATATAAAGAGAACTATCTATCTAGACCACCTTGGAAAGATAGCAAAGATTCAAAACATTATCAGCCTCACTCTAGAAAGGATTACACCTACCAGTATAAAAATCATAGAGAGAAAGATTTTCAGGATGAGAGGGGTCATGGCAGAGAGAGAGATCCACAGAATTTTAGAGAGAGAGCAGAGAGAGAGAGGAGAACAGAGGGAGAGGGAACAATGGAGAGAAAGAGAGCAACAGAAAGAGAGAGAGCGACAGAGAGAGAGAACAACAGAGGGAGAGAGATTTGAGAGTTAAGGAACAGCAAAAAGAGAGAGAACAACAAAGAGAGAAAGAATATAGAAGAGAAAAGGATCTCAAAGATCAGAAAGAGAGAGAATTTAGACATAAAGAAAGAGAACAACAAAAAGAAAGAGAATCTCAAAAAGAGAGAGAACAAAAAAGAGAAAGGGAATTAAGGAAAGAAAGAGACGATAGAAGAAGGGAGAGGGAAAGATGTGAACCCACAAGACATCCCAAACCCAGCAGATCCCGCTCACCTATTGGAGCTACTGGATCTACTGATTTTTTAGAGATAAGAGACACACTAGATCCATGGAAAATGAAAAATCAGTATGCACCACTCTCAGAAAAAGAAGGGGGGAACAACCACTCCAAAAGAGAAAGAAGCAGAGAGGAAAGCGGGGGGGGAAGAAAGAAAAAAGAGAGATACAAAAAATCTAGAGTACTAGATACTAAAAGTATATTCAATCTTAGCTCCACCACTCTTACCACCCCACAACTTAATCTTATAACCAAAGGATTATCTTTTGCGCCCACTACGGGGCCCAATAATTTCGAATTATTTTTGGATGCCAGTAAATACTTGAGGAAACTCACAATTAAACGTTTTTTTCTCAGTAAAAATGCTGAGTCGAGAATGACTAACCTAAATCCTATCATTGAGAAAGAACCAGATATTTATAAACATTCTACACTAAAAAAGAAATCCACGTTTAATCCAACCTACTGTAAAGGTAATCACCTTGAAGTTTTCCATCAGCTCATAACCAAAGATTTTGAGAAATTAACTATCAATAATAAAAAATCAAAATGTATTAATAATTTGACCAAAGAAGAAAGGAGTGCATTAGAAGAAATTACAGAAAATACAAACTTAGTAATCAAACAGGCAGACAAGGGAGGGGGGGTTGTAATCATGAACAGGGAAGACTACCTCAAAGAAGCTACACGCCTTTTGGGAGATACTGACACCTATGAAATTCTAAAAAACAACCCCACAAAACAATTTACTAAAGATCTCTTGGTACTTTTAGATAAAGGAAAATAAATTGGAATTATAACAGAACAGGAATACAAATTTCTGTTTAATGAAACTCCTCAGTTACCAATTTTTTATATACTCCCCAAGATACATAAGTGTTTAGACAACCCCCCGGGGAGACCAATAATTTCCGGAATAGACTCCCTTACATCTAACCTATCAGCCTATATTGACAGCTTCTTACAGGAATACGTTAAATCTTTAAAATCATATCTAAAAGATAGTACCGATGTTCTCCAAATTCTAGAGACCATTATCTGGAAAGAGGAATATATTATGGCGACTATCGACGTTTCTTCCCTTTACACCTCTATCAAACACGATTTAGGTTGTGAAGCTGTCAAACATTTTCTGAATCAAGACTCCAATCTTCACAACACACAAATAGATTTTATTTTGGATAGTATTTCGTTTATACTCAATAAAAATTACTTTTGGTTTGAAAATACTTTTTATATTCAGAAATGTGGCACCGCCATGTGTACGAGGTTCGCCCCCAGTTATGCCAATCTCTTTATGGGATTGTGGGAAGTGCATCACATCTGGCATGGTGATAGTCTGGGGTCGGACCTTGTTCTATGGCGGCGCTACATTGATGACATCATTATTATTTGGCAGGGTGACGAACAAAGTCTGAAGTTATTTTTGGAAAATATGAATGTTAATAACTATAACCTAAAATTTACTTCTACTGTAAGCAAAACTTCATTGAATTTTTTGGATCTTAATATCTATGTCCAGGATGGAAAACTAAAAACAAGATCTTTTTTCAAGGACGTAGATAGTAATAAATACATTCTCCGTTCCAGCTGCCATCATCCATTATGGATGGACAATGTTCCATTTAATCAATACAGAAGAATGCGAAAAAAACTGTACAGATGATGACATTTTTGAACAACAATGTGAGATATTAAAAACACGCTTTACTCAAAAGGATTATAGTGTAGAAGTTTTAGACACAGCTTTCAAAAAAGCAAAGGTTCTAGATAGGAAAACTCTAATAAAGAATAAAACAACAACAATAAAGAATACAACAAATAATTTTGATACAGCCTTTATGACATCGTTTAATAGAGAAGCAAACAATATTGGTAAAATAATTCGGAAACATTGGCATGTATTACTAAATGATCCGATATTAAAGAATGAAATCCCAAAAAATCCAAAAATAATATTCAAAAAAGCAAAGAATTTGAAAAATATTATTGCACCCAGTGCTCTCAAAAAGATAGAAAATAAAGACAAGGGGTGGTTTCAAAAATTAGAGGGCTTTTATGGATGCTCAACCTGCAAAGCCTGTGAGCACAAGCAAACTGATAAGAAAAATTTCAGATCAAATAATAAAAATGACATTTTTAAGATCAAAGAATATACGAACTGTAATACGGAATACGGAATCTACTTATTAGAATGCCCATGCGGGCTCCAATATGTGCGGAAAACAAAGAGAGCTATAAAAAAAACGAATTATTGAGCATCTCAGCAATATTAGACGGGGCATAATGACACACAGCGTTTCAAAGCATTTTGCTCTCTGTCATAATTCAAACCCCAAAGGTCTAATTTTCACCCCCATTGAAAATGTAATCCAACATTGGAGAGGTCGTAGCCAAGATAGTGATCTAAGTAAACGTGAGATGTATTGGATCCACAGATTAAATACTCTAACACCTAACGGAATCAATGCAGACTTTGAGATCACACCTTTCCTTTGATCAGCTTTTCCGTTTGTCACCCCTAGTTTACTCGCACTTTTTTCTATCTCTGTATTCACTGATAATAGCATTTATGCATTATATGACTCCATGAATAGATACTAATGCCTCCTTTTTGTCTCCTCTCTCCCATCTCTTATGCATCACATCACGAGTATCTGCTTATCTGTTTTAAGTTTCTTAAGCTTTTTAGTTACATGTTTTTTAACATAAAGTTTTCTATTATTATATTATATTATATTATAGATTGCTTAATGACATCTTTTTTTATATATATTTTTTTGAATAAAATCTTAAATGTTTGTCTGTTTTTGAACCACATGGTTATGTACTCCTTTAAGAGAGAATCTGTGATTAATTCGCCAATTAATTGCTAATTGCACATATTACATAAACTATAGACCCATGGGGGTTGCCATATTGCTCCTGAGGAAGCTGACTGTGAGATCAGCGAAACGCGTAGAGCTAAGCTTGTACACTGCATGCGACCGTTCCTGCTCAAAGATCGTGGCTGAAGAGTCCTTTCGTGCCGTCTTACCATCCGCATACCACTCGTTCCCGTCCTCCGCTGTACAGGAAGCAGTCCGTCTCAGAAGGATGTGACGTCAGACGCCGGTTACCACGGACAGACCGAGGAGGCTTTACACAGAAAGACCAGACTCTCACCACGCCGCAAAAGATACCTTTATGTGTCTACATTTGATGTACATATTGTGAGTACATTTCTTATGTTTTTTATTCTTATAAACCTGTGCCAATTGGTCCATGCTATGGTCTTCCTTTGATATTTCTTACATGACCACAACTCTGAACAAGAACATATCCAATCCTGCTTTCCTGATCACTGCTGATTCTTCATTATCCTGCTAAACGCTGACTCTTCACTTACTTCTTGTAAGTAGAAGATTCATACGAGCCAAGATTTTAATAAGTCATCATTGTGTGATTTTATTACACTATTATTGTGTTTCTTTTTTGGGGTGTTCCTGAAAATCGCTCCCTTCACAATTTGGATATCTACTAAAATGAATAAGGACATTTTCGAGTTCACCAGAGCTTGTCCGGTATGTGCCCAGAGCAAATCCGCCCGACACAAACCTTCAGGTCTCCTCATGCCTCTTCCTATTCCGGAACAACCTTGGAAACATATCTCCATGGACTTTATTGTGGAGCTTCCCAATTCTAAAGGGATGAATACGATCCTTGTGGTAGTAGATAGGTTTTCCAAGCATACACACTTTATACCCCTCAAGGGTCTTCCTAATTCAGCTACTTTAGCCGACGTTTTTTCCAAGGAAATTTTCAGATTACATGGTGTAACTTTTTCCATTGTTTCTGACAGAGGTACTCAATTCATCTGTAAGTTCTGGCGAGCTTTTTCTCAAAGACTTGGCATTTCCCTTCTATTTTCCTCGGGTTATCACCCACAGACCAACGGTCAGACGGAGAGAATGAATCAGACTCTGGAACAGTATCTCAGATGCTTCATGTCCGATTCTCAAGACAAGTGGGTGGACCTATTACGCTGGGCTGAGTTTGCTATTAATTCATTAAAAAACGAATCCCTGCAAGAGTCGCCTTTTTTCATTAACTATGGATTCCACCCCAGCAGTCTTCTCCTCTCCTCCCCCCCCCACCTCTGGTGTTCCCACAGCAGATTCTCACATATCCAGTCTTCAATATTCCTGGAAAAGGATCATAAAAGCTTTACAAGGTTCCGTTCAAAGACAAAAGACGCAAGCGGATCGTCGACGTCAAGTGGGCCCAGAGTTCAAACCTGGAGACAGAGTTTGGCTATCTTCCAAGAATATCAGACTCAAGACCCCTTCCCAGAAACTGGCCCAAAGATTCTTAGGTCCTTTCAAAGTTCCCAAAAGGATCAACCCGGTCGCATACCGACTTGCACTTCCTCCTACCATGAAGATCCCTTTGGTATTCCACGTATCTTTACTTAAACCTGTGATCCAGAATGTCCATTTTCCGGACCGTCCTCGGAGGCCTAATCCTGTTGTCATACAAGGACAGCAAGAATTTGAAATTCAGTCCTTACTCGATTCTCGTTGGTCCATGGGCAGACTTCAGTTCCTCGTACACTGGAAGGGATACGGTCCGGAGGAACGCTCCTGGATACCATCTCATCACGTTCATGCCCCAGCACTCCTCTGACTGTTCCATCGGAAGTTTCCTCATAAACCTTGGGAGGATCGTCCGGAGTCCGATCCTCAAGGGGGGGATACTGTAATGGATTGGAGGACTCGCTCTTCCCAGCGTGTCACCATCACCTTGGTTCCTCTGGCTAACCCTTCCGTTCCCTTGCCTTCCTGATCTCTGCCTCATTCCCTCGCGGCACGGTCTTCATGCTCCGGTTCACGGTCTGCGCGCATGCGTGGTCCCCTCACTGTGCGCGCGCGTTCCCGGTCCCTGGTCTCCCATCAGGGGACTCACGCCCCTCGGCGTACCTCCGTCTCCCTACCTGGTTTCTCCGCTCCTTCTCCCTCTCATACTCTCCAGCCGAGCACCTCCTCCGCGACGCTTCCCCCACGCTCTGGTACTCGCGTGCTGCACATGCGTGACTGTGTTACAGAGGGTCAGCACCCGCTCTACTTACCAACCCTCCCCAGGTACTGGCTCAGGCCCCAGGAGGTTGCAGGCTATTACCCTAGATTATCTCCCTGTCTCCTCCCCTGCTCTCACATACCTATCCCTGCAAGCTCCCAGACAAACCCCTTCCTGCTATTTGTCCTCCCTCCTTTATAACCCCAGTCTGTCCTCTCAGTCCTTGCTCTGCATAGCTTTCCTGTAGCTCCTGTGTGTGCAGTGTCTATGCCCAGCTCCCTAGCTCTGGTTCCTGTCCCTGCCCCTGTTTGGATTCCCTTGGTTTGAACTTAAACTCTGCTTTGGACTTTGACTACGCTGCCTTCTTCTGCCCTTGTACCCTGGCTTTCAGACATCACTACGCTGCTCTTTTCAATCCCTGGACTCTGGCTCTTGGACAATACCTTCCGACCTCTGGCACCCCAGACTCAGCAAGTATAACATTAACCCTTACTCACCAGGCCCGGCAACGCATCTACCACACTCCGGGCACGCCCTCACTGCTGTGGGTGCGTGTTATACCCTTACCACCTCAGTACTGGGGACTGGCCAGGTCTGCGGGCATACAGGCGTTACATTACAAAAGTAAGTTAAAAAATATAAAGTAAATTTTTTAATTGTGTACTGACACGCATGCGCACAAAATAGTTAAAATCATCAGTGACATGAGCGCAACACTGCCAGGACAGTATGTGCATTACTGCTTTATGTATGAACATGCAAAGTAGTTACGTATTTCCCTTGGACACACAGTCACTAAAGATAATCAGTGTAATGCCATCTGGCGGTCATACACAGAAATATATATTTAAAGAAAAAACACCACGTAACCGTGGGATGACATTTTTTTGCCTTCCAGCAACTTCCCACGTCTGGACCCCAGTACACAAAGTGTTCCCGCAGGGGGAATCTCATTTGTTGACACAGTACCGGGGAACAGTAAGTCTGGCTACATCTGTACCTTATCACATGATCCCTTTTTTACATGAAATACCTCTACATATTGTGAAGGATGTATGAATTTTCTTTAAACAATAAAGACAAATTAGATGCTTACAAAAGTGATATACTCTTTGGCAGCTATTAGTGTAAACAATACACATTGGATTCTTGCAGTGTCCACAGGATGTATTATTACCTTTATTGTTTTATGTAATACAGAAGTGAACATGTACAGTTGTCTTAGTAGTATAAATAATATACAAAAAAATGTAGATAAAGGAGAAAAAAACACAAACGAGATGCCCAAAAGTAGTGTGTGGTAGACATCTAAAAACATTTATAGAAGATATATTTGTATTAATGAAAGAATAGGGGGTTAGCTTTGTTTCAAATGTGAAGCAGTTCATCTTTTTCAACAACAGGGATTTTGTTTTCTTAAGCATCTTGATGTAAGCCTCATGCAAAAGAAAAATAATATTCACACAGTTTCAAACTTGAACCTTCTTCCACTTAAATTAAAAGCAGAAGGGAAAGTGTCAGACCAATTACAAAGACAAGTATATATTTTTCTTTAGAAAAATAAATACTGCACAACCGAAGGCATAACCTAAAAAAAAAAATGTCTTTGAGTTTTATTTATGTATTGAGTTCAACAGGTAAAAACATAGTTTGGTATCCCAACATCCAGCAATTCCTCTAATTCCCCTCCTAATATGGGGCGACTGTGACTCTGCTTTCAAACATGTACAATAAGGTACATGCAAAAAGTTTCACTGAAAGCAATTTAAAATGTAAAAGTGATGCACAGAAGAGTAACAAATCCATGCGTCTTGGTGCTGCAATGTATTAAAATGATTTTGATACATTTATTGAGTAACAAGTGCATCAACTTTTTTCTCACTAGAGAAAAAAGGACTCCGGGTGAAGTTTGAGACAGAGCTTGGTAGTTGTCAGAAGCGCACACATGCAAAATTATATGTATACAAGATGTAAGCATGAGTCACTTTTGTGTGTCAGAAATGCGGCAAAATTATCCTTCAACTTTATCTTGGTGTAAAGATAAATACAAATAGATGTAAAGAATTCTTAATGCATTAATATTTATGAATATGACGCACACAAACAATAAGAAAATGTGCACCAAATGTAAGAACATGAATAATTACATAAACATATGTTCCCCACACTCAAAATGAAAAATGGAAAGGACACTAGAATTTAACCAACAAATGGTATTTTACTGCTAATACAATAGAAAAAATATACACACAGAGGTCGTAGAGCCACATATCACAACTGCTGCACAGAGATTATCAAATGCATGGAAAAAGTATTAAAAAATGTCTTTCCCCAATGACCCAAATGTTCAAAAGGATCTAATCATCAATATGATGTCTAATGTAAAGACTGGGAGAGCAGTGGGGAAAGGGGACACCAGAAAGGCTAGGAGGAGATAAGAAGTCTATTGGCAGTGTGCCAGATATGTAGTAAAAAAGCCAATCTGTGTAGTGGGGCAAATATAAAAACAAATTGAATATAGAAAGTAGTAAATCGAATCAAGCCATAGAGAAGCTCTTGTCCTACTTTTCCTGATGCCTATCATGCACCTGTTCTAATATAGATCCTACGTGCTAAATCCATCGAAGGATGGCTGTGGACATGTAGGCTTGTTTATATTTGTGCCAGTCCAACATGTCTCGATTAACCATTGATTTGGGGTCTTGGGATATATTGGTTGGTATACTGTTGGTCTGTGATGAGTCTGATACATCGAGTCTAATCCACAGTTGTCTCTTTTACAGGTCTCCCTGATGCTCTCCCACCTCTTGCTGGTGGATCCTGAATTGGGCTGACACATATATGCATTTGATTGAATTTTCCTTTGTCTAAAAATTGCATGTTGGATCCTCTCCTATACCACATTTGGCCTTCACCCACCTCTACCCTCCCATATGCTTTATAGACAGCAATGTTAAATTTAAATGTATAAGTGTAAAACTCCACAATTATCAGCTAAATTTAGGTGCTCTCGGAGTGTATTATGTAATCTATGAAGAATTGCCATGTTGAACTGCTACAAGTTATCCCAACTTACTAAATTCTATTCTCTTTTGCTGAAACCCTCTCAAACTTCCTTAAAGTGAATTGTTGTATACCAGACTGAGGATATTCTAAGTATCAGATCGGTGTGCGAAACCCTCCATCAGTGCTTAATGATTCCCCTCCCAAATGTGTTATCATTCTCAGCTCATGTGTAAGGAAAATATACAACTACTGATCTTAAGCGTATTCCTCACCATGTCATTCTAATTAATTAGATTCAAATAACAATGTTTGGCCTTCGTTTTATTATCCCAGCAGGTGTCAAGAAAACAAAAAACTATCATTTTGAAAACACACGAGAACATTTGCACACAATGTATTTATGCCAAAAGGTAACCGTGTTTCAAACAGTATCCCACATTTCTCACAGTACTTGATGTACAATGTTGTGGGTGGTCTGAAAAAAATGATTTGGAAAATAATGCTACAACAGCAATTTGCAGTTCCTAGAGTCAAATATCCAGATGTGTCAATAATCATTGAAAATTAAAAACAGATGGAAATCCTTGTTGATGAAATGACTTCCTTTGCTGTCTTGTGCATAACACGGACTAGTTATTCTTTCTGTATTTTCCAGTGTGTATTAAGGTCTTCATTTAAATACTGCCAACTAGAAGTACAGACTTTTTGTAAGGGCCCATCCTTGATTTACTTCATGCGCTCCTGTTTCTACACTGAAGACAGATGTCAAAAATTAAATGATATCAACAGTAACACACTTGAGTGAAAAATGTATATTAAAGCTTTCCAAAAGCTTTTTGAAATAGAAAATATGTGTAACATATATACTTAATTGGTAAAACAATGGATTCGTTGTTCAGAATGGAATCTACAAGGAGCAAGTAGGAGTAAAGCTTAATGTCCTCCCAAGCGAGCTTTGTGTTTGCTACAAATGTTGTGGAATTACATATTGTCTTAATTATCATTTTCCCTCTCTAGGCTCTTACAGTATTTAGAGAAAATCTGTAGGTGGACTCTTTATTTATGTTAGAAATATATCAATTTTTCTACGTTGATTTAAGAGCATAGACACTTAACCAAACTTTTCTGGAGAAGCCTGCAACACATTTATCTTCAAAATGTTGCTGACCCATTCTACATGCAAAGTTTTACTAGCAAAATGCTAAGAACATTGTATTTGTATAAATGCTATGAAAAGCCTACATTTGAATGTGAATGCTTTGGTCAATTAATTGAATCGCCCAATGTCATGCAGAGCATCCCAGATTAACAATTTAGCTCCTACTGTATGTTATGTCTCTCCCCTACAATGTGGGTAAAAACATGGAAAACTGGAAATTACTATATATTTTTTAAATCATTTATTATTCTTATTGTTTATTAGTGTAGCCCTCTTTCCCCTTTACTAAAGAGATATCACGATCGTGCTCGCCTCAAACCGAGACCGGGCCGCGGGGCTGAGGTGGGGATATGAAAACACCGACCTTAGGCCACTAAGCCGGTTCAGGGTTGCGCAGTCCATAGTCAAACATAGCCAGGTCAGGGTTGGAGCTTGCAGGATAATCAGGAGACAAGCTGGGGTCAGGGCAGGCAGCATAGGAGCGATGGTCGCGGCCACAAGCTGAGGTCATCATTTGGCAATCTTGGGTGAAACTGCTTCAGCGTCGATGGCAAGAACTTGGAGTGAAGCCGCTTTAGCGGAGACGCTTCAGCGAAGGTGCTGCAGCACGACAGGGAAAAGACAGGAGTCACAGGAACAAGAAGCTTCAGTACAGGGACTTCAGCACCTGGAGGAAGCAGGAACCAGAAGTCACAGTGCTGGGAATCCAACGCTTCAGCATGGGAAGGCAGGAAAAGTTCAATGAAGTCGCTTCAGCGTTGCAGGGTTTCTGGAAGGAGTGAAACAGGAACAAAAGGCGAAGGCCACAGGAACCAGGGGTGCAGACACACTACTGGAAACACTGGGGAAACCAGCGTTGGCGCTGCAGCGTGGTGAAGGTGAAGTCTGCCAGGGACAAGGGTAGGAGCGCTGGGGCTACTATGCAAGAAGGACTTGGGAAGCAGGGGACTAGGAGCAGGAGACAAGGCACAAGGAGGCCTAGCAGGCCAAACAGAGAGTCTGTGACAAGCACAGTTACTTGCAACAAGGATTGCAAGGTCTATGTCCAGCAACTCCCTGAGGGCGGGTCAGTATCTAAATAGCACAGGTGGACAATCAGGCCAGAGCTGCACAGGAGGTAGCCAGAGGCAGGTGATTGCAGAAGCAGGGAAAAGTTTGTCTGGAAGCAAAGCTCCAGATGGATGGGTTCCAGCCAAACCCAGGAGCGGATTCCTCACAAAAGACTACAGGTACTGCCGTTACCTGTTGGCTCACAGAAGGCCAGAGCCACCACCACTGGGAATATCTATCTCGGTGCAGGGCCTCCACCTGAAAGGGATCCTGATGCAGCAGGATAAGCCTTTCCCAGGAACAATACTAGTCATACACAAACACATCTGTATATATAATAACCTTTACTATGCACTATCAACAGTATCCTGTACCACACAATATAACAACCCCAATTCAGTAGCACCAATGAGTGTCCCCAAAGTACATTAGGTGCTAGGCACCAATACCCTGGTGTCCTTTTCCCCAATGTCCGGGCCCTCCCAAATGTAGGGAGTAGCACTACCCCATGAATTGTTGGTGCACTGTGTTCAGGTACCTTCCGAGTACTCTGGTACTCAGTGCAGTTGACATAACGATGAGGAACCGCTGATGCAGCAACGTCATCATTCCCAATGGCGATCCGCCTCTGTGTTGGGTAGTCTCCGGTAGGAGGGTCCAACCTTTAAGAGTCTGTACGTAGGTGGTCTGGTCCCAGACCACAGGCCAAGAATACCTGTGCAGCATCTTTACTGTGTCCTTGACACTAAACAGTAAGAAGGGGGAAGTGTCCCTATCTAGGGGCCTTCCCTGAAGCAACCACAAACTTCCTTGAGTGGGGCCTATCTGGGACCTAAGGGGGGTTCTCTGGCCTAGTCTGAGTGCCACTGACACTCAGACCCTACCTTCCCCTTGTCTGTCCTGGCTCCAACTGGCGTTGTCCCTCTGATCGCACCAAATGTATCTCTCTAACTGCCGAGATTCTAGTAGCCCTATTGGCTGATGTGTGCCACCTGACTAAAAGCTCCTGGGGCTGCTGGAAGCTGTAGTTCCCTTGCGGAGCTGTGGGTTAATGGCCGCCGCTACACTTGCTCCTGGACATGCGCGAGGTGGAGCAAGATGTCCGCCGCACAACGCCTATCCTTCTGCGCACGCGCAAAACGTCTGCGCATGCGCGCCTATAAACAACATGGTGGCACCCTGCAAAGGGAGATGCCGGGAGCCTCCGGTGATCCGGTCGCCCTCCCTTTCAGCCCGCGACTACCCCTGAAGCTACCGGAGGTAAGGGGGAGCCGAGGGAAGCCAAGAGGGGGACCTGGCTACATTAGTAAAACACATTCCACAGCGCTATACAATGGGGGTACAGAGATTTAATCATTAAATAAACAGAGAAACATACAAATACAAATAAGGACAAACTTGCACACACAGATACAGATACAGAGAAATTATGAGGGCGCTGCTCGTGAGAGCCTATAAGATTATTGAGGGGAGGGAGAGAGCGAGGGTATGTAAGAGAAAAAGGGGTGGGCTCGCAAAGCCACTGACAGGGGGGGTGTAAACTGTAGCCCTAGGCCGTGGGGAAACTATCGGCGTCCTTGAGTACAGCTATCACTACCTACTACCAGAATATGACATTTATGTTAAATTATATCTAATTGAAAATGTGATTTTAGGTGCAATATTGTAAGATTTGTATAATGTAACACTACCGTGCCATAATTCTTTAAAACCATACTGATCGCTGGTTTTACACACTGACACTATGTTTGTCAAAAATCATGTTTAATGATGAAAACATGCACCGTAAGTCTGACTTAACATGTCTTGGTAAGCTTGAAGGTTGAACAATGGTGACAAGAATGATATTCTACTGAGTGACGAGACTGGTATGAGTTTATTATTCACTGTTCCTTTTTCCCCATTCCCTGCTCCTGCTTCCTTTTAAGCAGTTCCTGGTACTGCTACAGAAAGTGTCCATTACATTTTAATTAGTCATAAAATGGGTTTTACCACACCCAGGATAGCCTTGTGAGGACACGTGCATATAACACTGCCGGACCCAATGTTTCGTTTTTCAGCAACATTCTTTAAAATTAATGCTGTTCCTCTGGAAATATAATATACAGTACCTGACACTTAAACAACTGACACCAAGTTCGTAACACTTTCATGTTATAAATAACTGGTTTAAATGAATACCTTTAGATTAAAAAAATTGTTGTTTCTAAAAACCCTTAGATGAAAACAATAAAAAAAAAATATAATTCATTTTTGTGTATCCTCTGCTAATAGTGCTATCATTAATCATTTGTGTTAGTTGGTTACAAGGATATTCTAAGAAGATAGAATGAGGTTTCCCAGTGGCAATGCTGCTGCTATAGAAAAAACATGTCTCAAGGTGCTAGTCTCACGGTAGGAGACAGGGTTTAGTTAGTTAGGGCCATATTTACATACTGAATGTATGACTGTCATGGTAGCCCAGGTCTTTTAACACATTTATATTTAAGGGATCAGTCAATAGGCAAAACAAGGTAGTGAAATAAAGCACTTGGAGGGATTAACCTTTATTAGATAGCCTGGTTATCCCATATAGCCTGGTTATCCCCTCCCGTCAAATGACCCTTTATCTTTTTGTAACTCACCCATCAAAATTCAGACCGTAATCTCAAATATTGGCCTTTAAATCCCATGTACCACCATAATGCACAGTGTTATGTAAAAAAATTGTCTTCATTGGAAAGTAGATGTGAACATTATGTCAAAAACTATTTTATGAACTAATGAAGAATTGACAATAATGTGTAAAGAAATATATGAACATTTTAATGGCAGATTACAATAATATATATTTTCTAATTAAAAATGAAGAAATGATGGGAGGAGAATTAAGTTTATATATCTGTTGCATTTTATTATTTCTCATGTTGTTCTTAATTTGTTTTGATTATCTTGCCCATTGCATTGTACACAACTGCTTCTTTGTTCTTCCCTACATACTGTCACAGGAGACCAGGACTTTTGACACCTTTTATATTTTTACTGGGATCATACATTAGGCAAAACAAGGTAGTAGAAACAAAATGTAGTTTATTTCGGTAAACCCGCGTACAACAAGAAGAATTACACAATAGACATAAAAAAGCACACTTACTGAGGGTCTGGGAAAATCTAGGCTTTCCTAGGTGCAGGGCGTCCGTTTGGATGAGCTTACCCTGACCGGGATATATACCTGGTTCTCCTGGTACTCTTTTCAGCTTCAGTTCCTAGCCGCAACCGCCATGTTCGATTTGTAGAACTTGATCACAAAAGACGGGACTTAGTCTCTGTGAGGCAGACTTTCCTAGCTTAAAAACAAAGCCAGTTGCTCTGCTATTTGCAACAGAGCAACATTGAAAATCCCGCCCTATCTCCATCGACACAAGTCACATGATGGTCTTGTTCTCTGGCTCGGCAATCTCCTTACATACACTCCACTAAGCTATCCTTAGCATGGAGGTAGAACAAGAGACCAATCATAGCGTGGAAACCCTATCCCACTAGCCAATAGAAACAGGGGCTCATCTCTTGGCTGACATCAGATAGGGTGCGTGCCAAGCCGGCTTGGGATGCCCCATGGGCGGGACATGTGAATTGACCAATGGGAAACGTGTCGACATTCTGCCGCTTCCCCCAGTCAATCCATCGCCACCTACTGGGCAGGCTCCACTAAGTCTTGCAGACCAGAGTGTCCTCCCCATAGGGGGTCTCTGTTCTCCGGACTCTGTACTCCACTCTGCCCCGTCCACTTAGCACCCCTACACCTCTTAACATCCTGCCTCCTCTTTGAACTACGGACTCTATGCAGACTTGCTGGCACCTTAAGCAGATGCCCTGGCTAACTGCATAGAGCCTTATAATGAATGTATGAAACACATAAAGCATATTTTAATACATGGGGGACATTGGGGAGACTCATGACTGTAAGGGACATAGGACTGAGATATCGGGGTCCGAAATCCAGGAGTCTTGGGGACACTGGGCAGCCCTGGTGTAATTCCACCCGCGTACCGGCAAATCATACCTGTTCGCCGGATAGAATTAAGGTACTAAGCACTTATTCCCATGATCTGTTATTTGTATTTTTTGTTATTTATTTGATTGTCATGTGTATTACTACTGTGAAGCGCTATGTACATTAATGGCGCTATATAAATAAAGACATACATACATACTACTGGTAGCTCTGTGCCCCGAACTCCTGCAAACAAAATAATTGTATTCTTACCCAAATATTTAACCTAAAACGTACACACAGAAAGTTTCATGAGTCTGGGGTAAAGGGAACATGGAAAATGGAAAAGCAGGGGTCACTTCATCTTTACATGTAGGGATACCTGGACCCTGGCTTATAGTGCTAGGTAGCTGCCAGGGACCCACAGGGCCCAAGGGTAACCAGAGGGCTTAACCTTTATTATATATCCTGGCAACCCTTGCCCATCACACTATTGTTTGCCTTGATAGAGTGGGAAAGTTAACTGAGGATGAACAAAGCAACTAGTGAATATGTGAGCTACATATAGTACATGTGTACATGAATAGGTGGAGTATCACCCATCAGTGGAAGCAATTGCAGAGTTAATAATGGTCCTTAACCTTTACTAGTGAAATATTATTGCTGTGTTGGCTGAGTACAAACGTGCTTACATCAAAAAGTATGGGTCAGACAGCACCACTAATAGTACAACAAAGAACTACCACTGTCAGAGCTCAGAAACAGCAGGAATCCCCAAGCTCGTGATAAATATAAACAACAAAAACAATTGACTTCAGCACATTAAGAATAAAACAGAATCCACCAGAGTCCAAAAGAGAGACGAATAAACTAGATTAAAATATATACGATTTTAATATACATAAAAATAAAACATACGGTCTACAGTATGAATTGTACAAAAAGACAAAAAACTGTCTCCCTGAATAAATCTACAGTATCACTAGAAGTTAAACAACTGCAGCTATATCATATGAAACAGAAAAATACTTATCAACTTCTGCGACGATACAATAGCGAGAGACAAAAAAAGAAGCACAAAAATAAGGGGTGGGGCGGGGGAGAAGAACAAAAGGGAGAAATCATAAAAAAAGGCAAAAAAACCCCAAGAAAGCTAACAGTACCAAAAGGGTAAAAAAAAATCTGTGATGTTTCGGGGGAGAAATCCTACTATAGGCCCATTCCCACACACACCTGTAAGACCAGAGTGTTTCCCTTTCTGCTGGGATCAGGAATCCTCTATTGTAAAATCCACATATGGTCCTCAGGAACATCCAACCATCCTGTATTGCGCACACAGCCTCTCTCATTGAGTAGGAGTGAATTATAATAAAAGTTATGTTTTAATTGTAACACTGTTCCCCCCCTCTGGGAGATCCACTGCGGTTACTAATGTATGTGGTGCGGTACCTGTTAGGCTCCAGGAAATACTGAGTCATCAGCATGATGGTAGTGAGATCAGGACAGGCTTATGGTGATCTCTGGGTTCTTTGTTGGTACTTCAGTGCCTCCAGTTGTGATGGGCTCCCAGGTTGCAGGACATCAGCTCCCATGACAACACCTCTTACCCTTCCTGCCACCTTTGGAACTGACACCCAAGCAGAGGTATATTGAACAGGGTGTATTGTGCATTACTGCAGCTCTTCATTGCAGCAGAATTGAATTTCCGAAGTCCCAGACTTCTGGAGGATGCATACCCCGGTAGTTTGGGGCAATGAGTCTTGATGGTCCCCAGGCCTGAGCATGCTTTCACCCGATGGGGAAAACTGACAGCCCTTGTGCTCTCTTCTCCTCCCAGCACAAGACTGAGTACATTTGATACTCCCACTTGGAAGTCTCTGGAAGGGGTGGGCTCATGGACTGTACCTATACCTGATAGGCTTACACAGGCCATAAGTCACCACCTTACTTCCATCACTTACAAGTGGAGCATAAGGGGAGGGGTCACAGGCCATAGTTTAACCCATTAATGCCCTGAACTTACTAGGGGCTTACATAACAGATACACTATGTGGGAAAGAGAGGTATTATGGGACATAACCTATTACACTCTCCTCTTGGTGAAATTTTCAACGACCTCGCTTTGGTCCAAATTTGTGGCACTATCCGTCATTCTGAGATCTGCAGAATGATACAAATTTACACATGATTAGCATACAGTATATCAGCCAATATACATACAAAACCCATTTCATCCACTGATAACAGTGATGACATATTAACATAATTAGATGGATTTAACCTAGTGGTAGTATCTAGGATCCGGCATTTTAACTGGCCGTCCATCATAATCTTCCACCCACACTGTATAGACTCTGGGGGCACTAGCTTGCTGTCGGGCCTCCACCCTATCCATGCAGATACTGTACATGCCCCAATTAACCATTCCCTCATAATGGAACAAATAAGGGAGTCAGTTATGAACTTATAACTGGTTTTACGCTGGAAATAGTCAGTGACTGCTAACCTTAGCCACTCATGACGGTGATCCTCAATCTCCTGCGTAATGGGTTCAGGGACATAGGGAAAATGGTACCCATGAGACTGCCGGAACCTGGCTCTTATGGCCCGGTCAGCTCTACTCAACTTAAGTACCTTCCGACCAGCTCCCTGACCGGGTAGTACCCAAAATCTTGGATCCTTAGGGGTTACTCTCCTTTTTAAACTATCGTAGCCCTTTGGAATATCTACCCCCAACTTGATTTCACTCTCCCTTTTACAGAGAGCTTCAGCCGATTCCTCAGGAGTAAATACACCCTCTTCCCACCAATGGTCAACTATAGGGCCATTTATTAGGATAAACCTGGTGTATTTTATCTCAGGGGCATAATCCTGGAACATAGGTGCCTCCACTTACATGCGTCCTGTGATACGAACTCAGATCCTGTACTATCAGGTCTGGCATGCACCGGTGAGAATGCACTTGAGGGAAAAGATGGGGATGAAGACACTGATCCCTCTGACACTAGTGACTAGGATGCAGAGGACCTCCTTAAGGAGTTATAAGACCCTCTACTCCCTGGCCTCTTGATGCATCTGGACACTGGTATATCTCCCTCAGACTCCCCAGAACTTTCACTCAACCAATTCCCCACATCCACATCTTCAGGAAATTTGGTTAATACAAAAGGCTGTACAGTAGGATCGACATATTTTACCCTCTGTGACCCACAGGTTGATGATGGGGCAGTGGCAGGGACAGAATGGATTTGAGCAAAGTCCTGAATGTCCAGCACAGGGGTAGTGGAAGATGGGATATTTACCACTAGGGCCTGTAACTGGAGCTTAACAAGTCCATTAACTGTCCTCTGGAAAGGGGCTTCCAGCTACCTTTAACTGGGGACTTAACCTTGGACTCTGCAACACAATGGCCCTTTTCCAGTCCTGCAGGGGACGGTGTTGGTGCAGGGACACGCTTCTCCTCGGTTGGGAGGGTAGACTTCACCAGGCAGGCGACATCTAGTGGATGCAGGCCCACACTCACCGCCTCTGTGCCCAGCGGTGGTGTGACCGGCTCCGCGGGCGCCATCTTGGTGATGTCATCTGTTAGTGCCAATCTCGTGAGACCACCGGAGCAGCTCACGCCCGACGCCATTGATAACGTCACTTCCGGTGAGACCGGAAGTTCGTCACCAAGCTGCGCACCGGACGAGACCGCAACCGGCGCCTCAGGCAAGTAGGCCGCAACCGGATCAGCTGTGAAGTCGGAACTTGGCGGCTCACCCACAGAAAGGTAGAGGACATCCATCGGTTCCTCCATAGGCAGCATACGGGCATCTCCGGCGTCATCTGCGATGGCGGATCTCGTCTGACGCTCCGGAACCTCTGCAGTCTCAGGGAAGGATGCATCTGGACCAAAACTCAACAAGAACGGGCAGGTAAGCAAAGGTATTATGGGACATACCCTGTTACATAATCATAGTACTCTTCCCTTATCTGAGTGCATAGCCTGGAATACTTAGATATTTCTATTGTATACATTTATTTATTATTTTCCTTCTAGCGTGTGTCACTCTACAGAAACTTGCAGCCAGAGATGGGTGAACTGTCAATATCCGTTTTGCGGAACTTCCCTAGCTTTCCATTCAAAATCCATTCTGCGGTGTAAAATCTGAATTCTTACTGTTTCAATCAGTGTGGATTAATAAAAAACTGCCACTGGATAGAGTCCACTGGTGGATTTTACCAATCCAATCCGTGGATTGAATTCTTAAAATCCCCCCGCAGATTGCGGAAACCGCGGATTGGATTGTCAATGATAAATAAAAAAATCAGAAAAACGCAAATCGGCCCTTTGAGATTGATCCATGGAAATCCGCAGACCACAGGAACCGGCTGAGGCGGATACAATTCTGCCCAAACAAACTGCCAATCTCTAAGTAATTATAAATATTTGTTTGTTCTTGTATAGCGCTGCTAATTTTACATAGCGTTTTACTGAGACATTTCACAGACACAGTCCCTGCCCCATAGAGCTTACAATCTATGTTTTTGGTGCCTGAGGCACAGGGAGATAAAGTGACTTGCCCAAGTTCATAAGGGACCGAATTGAACTAGGTTTCCCTGCTTCAAACTCAGTCAGTGTCATTACTCTGTCATTACATCACTGAGCCACTCCTCTTTCGCGCTCTACTTGCAGTTACACAAACTCCTATTCCTGAACAGACATTATGCACGAATATACATAAATTTAACACAATTTAAAAACAACGTTGTTTTTTTTTTAAACGCGTCACCCTAGGGATTAGAATAACACTACATGTACAGGTGTACAATGCCGCCAACAGGGGGGGAAAGTAGGTACGGGCGTCCCGGGCCCATGAATCAGGAGGCCCAGCTGCCCGGGCACCCTGCGCAGCCATGCCCCTTGATATATCCCGCCGCCCGGTCACCACAGGGTGACAGGATTTCGCGTGCTCGTGATCCACCAGGTAGCGCGCGATTCTCTATAAGAGCTGTCAAAGCATAGCCGCCTTTTCCTGCATGGATCCTGCATGGAGCAAGTGGTAAGTACTGCTCCATGTCTCCCTTGCCTCCCCCTTGCCTCCATGCCCCCCTGCTCCGATTCCCCCCCTGCTCCGATTTCCCCCGTGTGTATGTGAGAGTGTCTGAGAGAGTGTCTGAGAGAGTGTCTGAGTGTGTGTGTGTGTGTGTGTGTCTGTGTGTGTGTGTCTGTGTGTGTGTGTCTGTGTGTGTGTGTGTGTCTGTGAGTCTGTGTGAGTCTGTGTGTGTGTGTGAGTCTGTGTGTGTGTGAGAGTCTGTGTGTGTGTGTGTGTGTGTGTGTGTGTGTGTGTGTGTGTGTGTGTGTGTGTGTGTGTGTGTGTGTGTGTGTGTGTGTGTGTGTGTGTGTGTGAGTGAGTGTGTGTGTGTGTGTGTGTGTGTGTGTGTGTGTGTGTGTGTGTGTGTGTGTGTGTGTGTGTGAATGAATACAGACACCAACCCACAGTCAGTCATAGTCACCCACCCAAGTGTCAGTCACTCCCCCACCCAAATTTCGTGACAGATACAATAGATTTGTTCAAAAAAGGTTGGACATATTTTTAGAAAGGAAAGGTACAGTATGCAGGGATATACCTAAAAATTAAACATGGGAAGGATTTTGATCCCGGGAGTAATCTGATTGCCAATTCTTGGAGTCAGGAAGGAATTTATTTTTCCCCTTATGAGATACAGTATCATTGGATGATATTTCACTGGGGTTTTGTTTGTCTTCCTCTGGCTCAATATACTGTAAGTATGGATATAGGATAAAGTATCTGCTGTCTAAATTTAGCATAGGTTGAACTTGGAAGTATCCGGAGCTGAACCGCATTGATTTCAGGTCTGAGGACCCCAACTCCCTGAGATACAGGCCCCGTTATGGGGTGCTGGTATCTCCTATGCATTTAAATGTCCCGATCACGTGACTCAAGACATTTACATGCATAGGAGATACCTGCACCCCATAATGGGGCCTGTATCTCGGGAAGCAGGGGGTCCCCAGACCTCAAATCAACAAGGTTCTGCTCTGGAGACCCCCTGCTACAATACACTAGTAATAAAATTAAAATATGTAATACCCACCAAAACACAACCCACCCCCTGTAATTTTTTTACACACAGGATTAATACCACAGGTCGGTGGGGGTCCACAGGTGGTCCCAACGGGTGTCCGCAGGCCCCACAGTGCACCCTGCGGGTCCCCGGGGGCCCCATTGGTGTTCCCTGGTTCCTTCCCACTGGTATCTGTCGATCCTCAGGTGGTCCCCATGGGTGTCCGGGGGTTCTCGTGTGATCCCCGTGGGCTTCCAGGGGTCCTCATGAACTCATTTGCATAATGCACTATATTTGCTCCTATTGTACTTTTTCTGATTTTCCAACTACACTGTTTAAAGGTCCCACCTACTATAATACATTGGTATGACGTTTTTGCAGGGAATTTTTTTCAAGTCGCCTATGAACGCCTTTCTTAGTTAACCAATTGTTCGTTAATGTAGAGGTTGTGGCTTCCTTCGGTGGCACTACTATTTAAATGGATTCTTCCCTTGTAAACACAGAGGCAAAAAATGTGTTTATACCTCTGCTTTTTCCTTATCTCCAATAATCTGCCTGCCCATCTCACAACGAACGGGTCCTATATTTTCTTTTCAATTTTTTTTTTTGTTATTAAGGTACTTAAAGAACTTTTTAGGGTTATCTTACTTTCTAATGCAATCCTTTTTTCATTCTCCATTTTTGCTAATTTGATTGCCCTTTTGCAATTTTTGTTAAGTTCCTTATAATTCTGATACGATCTCTCCGTCCCTTCTGACTTCAAGAATCTAAACGCCTGCCTCTTCTTCTCCATTTCCTCCCCTACCTGTTTATTTAGCCACATTTGTTTAGACTTATTTCTTTTATATTTATTACCCAATGGTAAACACTGATAAGTGTGCTTTACTAACAATGTTTTAAAGACTGCCCATTTATCTTCTACATTTTTCCCTGCAAAAACATCATCCCAATGTATTCCTTGTAGTTTAGTCCTCAGTTTATTAAATTCTATCTTTCTAAAGTTTAAGGTCTTTGCTGAACCCAAGTTCTGCTTTTTGACCATTTATTTCAAATGAGACCATGTTATGATCACTGTTACCCAAATGTTCCTGGAATTGAATATTTATTACTTCTACATTGTTTGATATGACCAAATCCAGTATTGCCCCTCTCCTTTTTGGTTCCTCAATAATTTGGGTCATATAATTGTCTATAAGCACCCCCAAAACCCTGTTTCCTTATTTTGTAATGCTAATCTCATTGTCCCAGTCTGTGTCTGGATAATTAGAATCACCCATTATGCAAACGTGACCTAGTTTGATGCTTTGCAAAAGTATTTGAGCTTCCTCACTCTCACAGATATTTGGTTGTTTATAGCATATCCCTACAAATATTTTCTTTGTACTTTTACCTCGACTGCTAATTTCTAGCCACAAGGTATCTACATTTTCATCATTCCGTTCATAAACATCTTCCCTAATAATAGGTTTTAGATCTGGTTTAACATATAAACATACTCCACCTCCTCTTCTATTTGCTCTCTCCTACCGAAAAAGAGAATAACCTTCTAAATTAACCGCCCAGTCATGAGTTTCATCCCACCATGTTTCAGTAATACCTATGATATCATACTGCTCCCCTGCCGCTATTAATTCAAGCTCATCCATTTTATCTGTCAGACTTCTTGCATTAGCAAGCATGCATTTAAGTTTATTTTCAGTCTGTACTATTATCCTATCTGCTCCTGCCTTTCTATGCCAATTGGGTTTAGTCTTTAGAAGTTTTCAAATATTATCTGTATTTAATATTGGTATCTCCCTGCTTGCCAAATGTAGAATTCATGGAGACTGTGATGGCAGATACAATAGATGTCTTCAAAAAGAAGGTTGGATATCTTTATAGGAAGGAAAAGTATACAGAGATATACCAAATAAGTAAACATAGGAAGGATGTTGATCCAGGGACTAATCTGATATTATTATCAATATTTGGAGTCAGGAAGGAATTTATTTTTCCCCTTATGAGATATCATTAGATGATATTTTACTGGGAGTTTTGTTTGCCTTCCTCTGAATCAATATACTGTGAGTAGGGATATAGGACAAAGTATCTGACGTTAAAATTTAGCACAGGTTGCACTTCATGGGCATATTTCTTTTTCTTACCTCATCTACTATGTAACTAATAATGCACTAGTACTGAAATTATGTTAGTACTGTAAATACCTGCATATTCCATCTACAACAATTAACCTTAACAATAATATGATTAATATGTGTCCCAGGCTTGACAGTTTCGAAGCATTAGTAGCAAATCAAATGTATTTGCTTTTAGAAACAGCTGCATACACACTGGGAAAATATTTTTCTCAAAATATTACGCAAGTTTACAGTACACACTATCATGGCAAAACGCTACTTACCTGATTCATGGAAACGCCAAAAACATTGCTATTTATCTTTTCATTTTATTTTATACTTCAATGGTTGATTGCATCTTGGCTGCACTGCAACTGCTCCCCACCTACACAAGATCTGATGCCAAGCCTCCGAGGTTTTGCAATATTCTTTGTAGGATTGCTTTTCTCCAATCATCTATAAAATAATATGCTTTTCTTTTCTGTTTTGCCAAGCTTTTATAAAGCCAAGATGTGACTCCAAGACATTCACTGTTTAAATATAGGGAGAGAAAAACTAGAAAAACTAAATACATGCAGGCTTGGGAATGAAAAGGAACAAAGCATCAAACTAAACTCACAAAAGCAGAAACAATATTACGGCTGCCAATCAGATGAAAAACCGTAAGCAAACTTTACAGCAATTTTTGTAGAATAAAACCTTATCATACTAATCCACTTGGGATAGCTGAATAGGCTGGGAAATTGGGAGAGGCAGGGTTTTTGGTAAACGGATGTGCCATAGGTTATGAGTTTCTCATTCCCATGTACTAATATAAATCTGTAACTTTTTGTAAATGTTGCCCAAATGTTTGCAATGCTTGATTTTCTATTTTAAAAAAGAACTTGCCAATTTGAGACAACTGAATACATTTGATAAAAGTAGAGTTTATTGGCAAACGGTGAAGTATTCGTTGATCAAATTCTAGCCACCATTGGGGCCTTTGTACTAAGTGTCGCAAATAGAAAAGTTTTTAGGATTGACAGTCCTATCACCAGAAGACATTAGATACAGATTGCAAAAACCCTGAGCCTTAGCATCAATATAACGGACGTTAGTGCTAATGATATGCAAAAGCGGTATTCCCTCTAACAACACATATCCTCTGAGCTCCGTTATAGGTAACGCAGGAATTTAATGATACCTTAGTTAGGACATTTGACGTACCCTGAAATAGGTCTTTTATAAGGTCTGGATAAGTGTGAGACCAGAGTTAGGTATGATTTAACTATCATACTGGGTTTGTTTCCTCTCCTGTCTTCTCCTTTTTTTCACTTTAATTAAACACCTATACAGGGTCTGCATGGAAGTAACACCACCATTGGGTAAGATGGGCTTAATGTGTATGTCTGCCGATCTGCATTTTTACAGCTTATTCTAATGCGTTTCCCCGTGTTCCTGAGGTTAGGCTTTTTGAACCATTTGTTGATTTACTAGAGGAGAAACGGGTGTTTTTAGCGGGGATGTTCTCTATCCTGCCGAGCTGTAGCAATTCGAGTGGGTAATTTACTGAATTCTCCCAACTGCAAAACTGGGGTAAAACTAGTGCTAAATTATTGCAGCAGATTCATCTCAGGAAAAACTCCAACTGCTTTTAATTGAATTATTTTTCTTTGAGAAATCTTTTACGCCGGTTTTGCCCCAGGTTTGCAGCCGGGAAACTTAGGAAATAGCCACTAAATTGTACTTTGTCTCCTCCTGATTGATCTAATTAATGTGATGTGGTTGTAAAGAAAGAAGAAACATTTTGGGTGTGTTTTATTATTTCAAACAAAAAAAAAGGTCAAAATGTTGCTCTAAAGATAATAGCATTTGTTTTACATTTTTCATGGAAAATGAAAAATTCATTGTTATTCAAAAAGCAATTTATTCTGAAAATGTTTGTTTGTGTCCTCTGCCACCTTTTATTACGTATAGCTTCTATAAGAGAACGATGGATTGTTCAAGATAAGGGATCATTGGAAGAACCAACTTGACCTTATGATTTACCTGTGACTCCTGCTTCTGAGAAACTTTACACCAGGTGAGTAAATACCGTGGTAGTTTTCCCTGGCACAATGTCATTAAAACATTCTGTGTACTTAATACTTTATAACAGTTAAGTGAAATACATAACAACGGCCTTCCTAGTTACAGCAAAATGTTTTCTGTGAATTAAATACTGAACCAGCATGCCTGTTGTTACCAGGATGTAGGGAAGTATCTGTAATCAGATAAAATATGATACATCAAATTGAGTCATTTCCTACATGGAAAAAAGATTGCTTTAAAACTTCAACAAACTGTAATTAGTTGATATAAAAAAAACCCATAAATACCTAGATTATTTTAAACGTGTAATTTAGCAATATAACAGTATTTGGCAATACACGTAATTAGCTGAGGCATGGTTATGGTAATCCATTAAAGAAGTAATCCCACAGAAAGATGAACATTAAGTCAGATTATAAGGCAGTAGTTCTTGTTGTGCTGATATATTTCATGCTAGAAATTCTGGAGAGAACTTACATCCTGCTCTGATTCTATTACCTTACACAATTAATTGTCATCAGCAAAGATGGAGACTTTGTTCTCTATGCCAACCACAAAGTCATTAATAAACAAGGTAAAAAGCAGGGGTCTCAGTACTGATCCTTGAGGTACTCCGCTAACAACTTTAGCCCAACCTGAAAAAGTTCCATATATGACAACTCTCAACTTCAACCAGTTTTCAATCCAGGTGCAAATATTTGTACTGAGTCCAATTTGCTTTCTTTTCTACACTAACCTCGTGTGGAACCGTATCAAAAACATTTGCAAAATCTAAGTAGATCACGTCAACTATATTACCCGGATCTAAATTTCTATTTACCTCCTCAAAGAAACGGTAATACGGTTAGTTTGGCACAATCTATCCTTCATAAATTCTTGCTGACTGTTACGAATAATTTTGTTTTCTATTAGGTATTCCCAAATATAAACCTTCAAGTAGCTTCCCTATTCACAATTACAATTTAATTCACAAAGTGAACCTGCACAAGATTACATATCCTAAACTAGGAAACAAAGACACCCTTTTGACAGCACTCGTTGTCATTGAAATGTAATGATGAATAAATTAATACGTAATGCTTTATTATTCTCGTATAAAATAAATGGTGAAATGTTAACGTGATAAAGAACTAACATTGGTGACACAACATAAAAAACAGAATAAAGTGCTCAATAGTTAGGTGGGAGGCGGCTATTGGACTGACGTCATGACGTCATGACGTTTACATGCCGGGCAGAGGGTGAGAGGCACTGAATAGTGCCAGTTTGTTTGCGAGCTCACATTAAGGTGTCTGATTGTTACACACTGCACTACAGGCTGTCATTTATATTATTTATCTCAGATTGAGCTAGCCTAGTTAATATTGCCTCTTTAGCCAAGACGATGGGCTCAGAAGCCTAGCGATCACCGCTGCAATGGGTGGTTACTACAGAGTATGTATGATTATTTCCATCTGTGTGCTACATTGTATCTCACTAGCAGCTGATTGTATCCAGTGTGTTGGATACGCTTGCGAACCCACCCTCTGTGAACATATGTTTGGACTCTCACCAAAGTAACTTTAATGCCATTCATTCTCCTGTGTGTTAACATTGCATATTAACTAGGGGGCTATAACTTGATACGGACCTGGTCTGTTCTCCAGAGCCATTCAACACATTTTGTGGGTTCTTATACATGTTGTTCACTTGAAGTATTTTTGTATGTGTATCTAACAGCAGATTTTTTTATTTTGCTGTCAGCTTTTCTTTGGCATGTTGTATACCCCTACATGGGCCCTGATACTTTGGCAATATTGATTACACTATCTGACATTATTTTGTCTGTACAATCTGTGTATGAGTGAGTTCACTTTCATATGTCATTTAGTAGCTAATTAATTCCATAGTCAGTCCTTTGTTACCTGTTTTTGACTATACAGGCCTTGTAACCATTCCATTGCTGTACTAGGGGGCTGTTTCTCACTATTTGTGAGTTACTTTTCTGCTATTAAGCAGTCTGGTTCTATCCTACTCCCCTATGTTTCAGTTTTAGTATTGAGCACTTTAGTCTGTTTTTTATGTTGTGTCACCAATGTTAGTTGTTTATCACGTTAACATTTCACCATTTATTTTATACGAGAATAATAAAGCATTATGTATTAATTTATTCATCATTACATTTCAATGACAACGAGTGCTGTCAAAAAGGTGTCTTTGTTTCCTAGTTTAGAATTTTCCCCTTTTCCCCTTTTGCACTGTTGCCACTACATTTCACTATTGTATTTAAGGCTGATGCGAGAGTCACTTCCCTCCTCCCCTCCCCTATTTGCAAGATTACATATCTACAGATATATGGATTATTTCAATCATCTCTCCATTGCATTAAAACTTAAAACAAATTGTAACTCCATTAAACATTGTTAATTTACCACTGTAAATAATGCACTTCACTAACATTGTTAGGTTATACACCTGTGTAGTAACTTGCATTTTTCTCATTTCATTTACTCCCTCCCAGTTCTGCTCTTCTTCACCTCCATTTACCCCTAATTTCTGCAGAGACCTGGTTCCATTAATCTACCAGCTCTTGACTCCAGTTTGTGCTCCCTACTCTCTCTGCTCCACTATAGACTGATGACCTGGTCATGAACTAAACCTTTGCCATATCCTCCTCTTGATCTACATGCCCCTGTTTTTCTCTGCCTTTCTTATCCTTCTAACCCCAGATTTTGGTTAAACTGCCACACGCGCATGCTGCGTTCCTGTCCTCGCTCCTCTGAAAGCCTCTGGAGGAGATCTCATACTCACAGATTTCCTTCACTACAAATGTATCCTATCCTGTTTCAATGCTGCCCACTCCCAGGCTAAAC
This sequence comes from Ascaphus truei, assembly GCF_040206685.1. Lineage (NCBI taxonomy): Eukaryota > Metazoa > Chordata > Amphibia > Anura > Ascaphidae > Ascaphus > Ascaphus truei. The sequence continues at coordinate 289,617,475 of NC_134485.1, forward strand.
AAACCTACTTTTCATCAGTAATCAACACTCACAAGTCTAACTCACACCACCTCTTCCCTGTCTTTGACTCTCTACTCAGACCACCATCTGTTAACTGTTTTTCTTCATCCATTTCACCTCAGTCTGACTATTTCAAGTCAAAGGTGGATACCATTCGTCAAGGCGCTGTATAATTCTCATATTTGAAGAAAGAATTAGGTGTATTCACAGGATTTATGTAACTGCCTCAGGTGCACAACAATCATCCTCTGCTGGGGAAACCTATACTACAAGACACATCCTCCTAAAACACACTCCAGAGGTCTTCATACCTTTATACAACAGAGGTCTTCATACAAAAAAAAGAATTTTAATCCACACAGATCAACATTTCGGTCAAACACACTGACCGTTGTCAAGATGAATTAAAATTCTTTTTTTTATGTTAAGACCTCTGGAGTGCCGGCTCCTTCTTGTTTTAGGAGGATGTGTCCTGTAATTCTCATATTTCACATCTCCTCTTCCTAACTATCCTTCTACCTTCCTTGACTCTTTTTCCTCTGTTGCAGAGAAGGAAGTGTCACTGCTGATATCCTCCTCACTCTACCACCTGCCCTCTTGACCCCATTCCATCCCATTTCCTCTATCCTCCTGCCTCCAGTCTAATACCTACACTCATACATATTTTCAACTCCTCCCTCCACTCTGGTACCTTTCCTATCTCCTTTAAGCATGCACAATTATACTTTTGCTCTAAACTCCTTGAACACCTTGTAGCCTCTCGCTTGCTCCATTTCCTATTTTTTCTTAGATCCTCCACGAAAAAGCCCTCACCAAAATAACTAATGACCTCCATGCTGCCAAAGCCAGAGGTCATTACACCCTGCTTATATTACTCAACCTCTCTGCAGCCTTTGATACTGTGGACCACCCTCTTCTCCTTCACATTCTCCAAACTCTTGCTATCCATAACAGAGCTCTTTCCTGAATTTCCTCTTACCTCTCAATCGTGTTCAGTCTTTAATTTGCCAACATCTCCTCCTCCTGTCGATCTCTCGGTGGTCATACCCCAGATGTTTGTTTTGGGTCCTCTTCCCTCTTCGCTTTACAAAATCTCTCTAGGTAACTCTATCACATCTCTATGGTTCAAATATCACCCCTATGCTGATGACACACAAATTTACCTTTCAACCCATGACCTTACACCTGCTGTACAGACCAAAATCTCTGAATGTCTCTCGGCTATATCATCCTGGATTGCCCTCCACTGACTCAAAATTAACATGTCAAAGACGGAGCTCCTCATACTGTCTCCCAAACCTGGCCATACTACCTCCTTCTAAATAACTGTTGGCAGCACTATTATAAACGCAGTATCACAAGCACTCTGCTTAGGTGTCACATTTTACTCCTCTCTCACATTCTCCACTCACATTCACAATGTAGCTAAAACCTGTCGAATTTTCCACTTTGCAAGATACACCCTTTCCTTTGTTGCTCTACTGCTAAAACTCTAACACATGCCCTCATTCTCTCCCATCTTTTAACCTTGTAACCTTCTAAAATCTTGAAAGCTTCTAGTGTCCGGCCTTCCTGCCTCTCACCTGCCTCCCCTACAATCTATCCTAAACGCTGCTGCTTGAATCGCTTTAATCTCTCTTTTATCTGTCTCGGCATCTTTCCTGTTGAAATCCCTCTCCTGGCTTCTTATTAAATCCCGTATTACTTACAAAATTCTCCTTCTTTCTTTTTAGGCTATACATTCCTGTGCCTCTCCTTAAATCTCAACTCTAATTTTTCCCTATACACCTGCCCAACTCTTATGGTCTGGTCAAGAATGTCTTCTGCCTACCCCTTTTGTATCTAAAGCCCTCTCCCACTTACTGCCCCAACCCTCTGGAATGCCCTTCCTCTCAAAATCTGACTATCACCATCTTACTCACCCTTTAAGGCCCATATTAAAACACACCACTTCAATTAAGCATGTCAGCTTCTTGTGACCTTCTCATGCATCAAAAGAATAGATTGCAAGCTCTACAGGGCATGAACCCATGCCCGAAAACATTATATGTACAGCGCTGTATATACGGTCAGCAGTACACAAGAAAAAAACTATTATTATTATTATTGGGACAGTGAATATATCTAGCTTTTAAAAAGGTAAATGCACATTGTGTTGAAAACATTTGGTATTTTAAGCAAATATTCTTTCAGTTGAATGTTCTATGAACCTACTGTTCTTGCACATAGAATCCAATATGCAATGTAAACTATTTACTCTAATCATACATCAAAACCCTTGAAAAGAGTGACAGTTTACCCAAAAAGCAAACCTTGGTAAGCACATACATGGCTGTATTGTAAAGCATTCCCATAGTGTAAATAAATTCATATAAATTGCCACATACTAGGCTGCAACCGCTTGCTCTAAAAGGTTGATCAAGTCATGGCTTGCTTGGTCTTTGTTTCGGCGGCCGATATCATGAGAAAACATACATCAGATATTGTTATACCTAGATAAAAGGAAAGCATTTTGGTTTAGCTACTAAGTCAACAATTGTAACTAAAACAATAACTTGTCTTTGAATTAAAAGATTTACATCCACTAAAATCATTAGAAGAATCTCTCCCTGCTGTTGGATATGTGGAGCTAGGAATAAATAAAATTATGATAAAGAAGTAAGAAATTTAATAGTTTTGCTTACTGTTGGATTAAGGCAAGAGCTCGGGCATAGTGATTTTTCATAGTGTGGCAGTAGTTTCAGAACACTTGTGTATTATATCACAAACAGAAATGCAGAAGGAGGCTGAGAAGTGCAGGTCACCAATTCATTTCAAAGCTTTAATTTTGTGACTGCAATATATCACGTTTATTATGATGTTTACAACTATTTTTGCTTTTGGTCTAAAGCTTTTGGGTCTACTTATTAATCAGGGTCTTTTCAAAACAGGGAGCCCCTTTAGGATCTGCTTTTATTGTTTAAAGCCCCTCTTTTAGTCTTTTGATTTAAGATTCCTTGGCAGACAGGGTTTAGTGTGAGTTAAGCAGCACTAAACCTCATAATTCACCTCCTGTCATAAATTCATCACAAATATAATTATACACTATAATCTCATTTAAGCAGACTTTGGCGACAGCATAAGGGTGGAGCCTGAAGGTGCATTGGTTGTCTGCTATGGGGCTGTCTGTAGACTGTGAAGGCTTATTCTAGTCTCTCTCATACCTCCAAATTACCTTTGAACTGATTTCATGTATCTTCTCTCCTGACCTTGCACCTGACACCTATAAATAACCCCACCCTTGTGGAGTTTACAATTTGCAAAACTCATGGGCTCTCCCTGATAATGCAATTTGATCAACTGTTTATTTGTATAATAACTTTCACCAACTTAAAACTTTCCTCACATCTCCATATCTCCCCTTTCATCTATGGCCCTGTATTTTACACACCCTACTTTCTTCTCCAGCATACTACTCCAATAAAATTGACTGCTTCTTGCACACACTTAGGGTTTTATTTATTTATTTAGATTTCCAGTTTGAAAACCTGGGGCAAAAATACTGCACCAGATTTATCAAATAAAAAAAGCTCCATTGTTTTGAGCAACCTGCTGCAGTGTTTCTGCCCTGGTGTAGCAGCCTAGAGATTTGGATAATGAGATCTCAAGCCTCTGTCACCTACTACTTTTTGGCATCTCCACTTCTCAATAGCCACTGAAAGGTCAGGTTTACAAGATATCTTTGACTGAGCCACTGACTGAGCCACTAGTGATGAATCAGGGATATCTGAAAGCCTGGCTTGTTGATGGCCCTTGAGGACTGGGGTTGACCACCCCTGGCCTTTTAACCAGTTCTAAACACGGCCACTAGAATCATCACATTCTCAACTCAACCACAACATCCTTTCTTCTGTTGCACCTTCGCCTGTTGAAAGCATTATCAATTGCAAGAACCTAACCCTGGAACTCCCTGGTAGAGATGGTCAAAACCTTCCCTCAAGTGGTACATTTTTGATATTCAACAATGATTTTGAAAGGTCTAAAGCAGGCATGCCAATAAATGGGCATACATTTTTGGGGCGATCACTGTCCTTCTCCACTTATATCCTTTATCCCATTGTCCTTCTCCACCTACATAGTCTTTCCCCCTCTCCTCTCAGTCACTCACTCTCTCCCCCTCCTCTCACTCACCCTCTCCTCTCACTCACGCCTATCCCTTTCTCACTGTCCCTCCTCCTCTATCTCACCCACTCACCCCCTTCTTTCTCACTCAATCCCCTCCCTCCACCTGTCTTCCCCAAACACACCTCCTCCACTCTTACTCAATTCTCCCCTCACTCAATCAATTCCCTCTCTCACTCAATTCTCCATCCCCTCCTAACCCGCTAATAAGAATTTTACCATGGAGGTGGGGGGAAGGCCTCCGGTCCCATGGCAATGGGAGCTGGGGCCCCATGACCAGATGCAAAAGTCGTGTCCCACTTCCAATCAGGCCACACTTCCTCCACTGACCGGGTGTATTGTTGGGAGGGGGTGGCGTGAGCAGAGCTGCAGAGCCCCGAGTATCACTGGGCCATTACAAATGGCATCAGGTTGGCCACCCCTGGTCTAGATGATCTGCAATTCCTCTCATGTTTTTTCTTTTGTGTAGGTCAAATGCCTTTTTTCTCTAAAATATGTGTTTGATTTAATATATGCTGTTCAAATACAAGATGTCTATGACCATGGATTCCACATTTAACATGAGTCATCCACTGAAGATTACTCTTTAACTTGCTAGACGATCTTTGGAATGGATGTGAATTCTTATTTTGGGTTGTGATAAACAGTTGTGTGAACCTATGTAATAATGTATTAGAAAACATATATCAAGAAAGCGTAAAACATTTATTTTATTTGTTATACTTTTATAACCACCCTTTGAATTACTATGGCCTTAGAAGGTAAGCCTTGCATAGTTCTGCCTGGTGACCATGATGTCACAGTAGGATATAGAGGAGCGATTCACTAAGCAGTGAGCTTTTGTGCCTGATTGGGAAATTTGTAATCCCACGATAAAAAATGAAGCCAGACGCGGGATTCACTAAGAAGTGAAGCGCATTTGTTTAGGTGCGGGCAAAAACATGCCCGATCACGCAAGCTGTTTTTTCCCCCCTGCTATCATGCTTACAAATTTCAAGCGTGATAGCTGATTGAAAAAAAAGCAGCGTAAGAGCTGCATGGAGGCGCTGCATGCATGTACATGCACGTACATTATATATATACATTCTAATACTAGTGTACATATGCAGGGGGTCTCCTGAGCTGAACTGCTTTGGTTTCAGCCTCAGGGACCCCCTACTTCATGAGATACACGCCCATTATGTGGTGCTGGTATCCCCTGTGCTTTAATAGCTCCCGTGTCACATGACCAGGGGATTTAAATCCTGCAGGGGGATACCAGCACCCCATCATGGGGCCTGTATCTCATGAAGTAGGGGGTCCTGAGGCTGAAACCAATGAAGTTCAGCTCAGGAGATCCCCTGCTCATGTACACTAGTATTAAAGCACACATACTAAAAAATAATTCATTACCGTAGCGGATAGCTGCTATGGTAATGAAGCTGCATTAATATATTTTTTATTAATATTGTGCAGGAGCAGGGGGTCTCCCGAGATGAACCGCATTGACTTCAGCCTCGGGGACCCCCTGCTTCCCGAGTTACAGGCCCAGATAAGAGCTGCCGGTATCTCCTCCATTGTGTAAATGTCCTGTGTCATGTGACGCTGACGTTATAAAAATGGCGGCGACACTGGTATCCAATGCCCCATACCGGGGCCTGAACTTGGGAAGCAGGGGGTCTCTGAGCAAGAAATCAGAGTGGTTCAGCTCAGGGGACCCCCTGCTCACGCACACTATTAAAAAAAAATGAAAGCAGCTTCATTACCTTAGCGGCTAGCCGCTAAGGCAATGAAGGGGTTAAGGCCCAATAGGAGCTTTATTGGTGGCAATTGCCCCCAATAAACCTTGCAATATGTGCTACCTACCCACACCATGTGCCCCCAACAACCCCTATTTTTTAAATAGCCAGGAAGTTGGCTGAGCATAATTCCTATGTACCTGTGCTTGCCACTAGCACCCAGCCTTGCTACTCATTGTTTTGCTTATCCTGCTTGGACTTTACTTCTTCTATACTCGACCTCTGCCTGGATCATTACTATGCTGCTCTCTCCTACCCTGACCTCGGCTTGTGACCTCTACTATTCTTACCTTTCCACTCCCTGACCACAGCATTTGACCCCTACAACCTGCACCTCTCCAATCCTGACCCGGCTACTCACGACGATGAGACCCGCATTCTGGATGCGGCCTCATGGCTTCAGGTCGGTGCTTCTACATCCCCACCTCGACCCTGCGGTCCCGTCCAGTTTGTGGCGAGCACTCCATTACAAAAACACTCTCTCCAGTGTAGTGGAACAGGAACAGAAAAAAAAAAAAACAGAAAGATTTTGTAATCTTAAAACACCTGGTAACACCAGTTATATACATACTACAAAAAAATACACAAGAATATACAAACACCACCAGGTAGATCGATTGCCCCTGGCACTGATACCGTGTTCCAACCATTAGCAATTTTCATTGATCAATTTTTGCAACCTCTTGGGCACAAAACCACATCATACTTTAAGGACACTACTTTTAATTTTGGAGAAAATACAAATTGCAGATGAGGGAACACTATTATGAACTTTTTACATCCTGGGTCCTATTCTATAAGCCTCGATAAGCCACTTATTGAGCACCTATCGGCCAAAATGCCTACTGCTATTCAGTAAACCTTGATTTGTGGGCGATAAAGGCATACGTCGGCCACAAATTCAGCCATCAAAAAAAAAAATCGCCGGTTGACCGGCGATAAGCCACTTATCAGCAGGTTCAATTAGCCTCGATTAGCTTATCGATGCCTATCACAGCTCTAGAAAGGCGAAATTCTCTCAGAATCCTCACGCCAAGAAAAGTTGGCGTGAGGCTGGGTAGAACCTGCAGAGAAGGTTGCGATAGAGGACTTAGAAAAGAAAATACTTTTTTCCTGCATCAGATTGATGCCGGGAGTCTCCGTAGCTGATACCCATTAATATCAGCACCAGAATCCCATGCAATAAAAATGCATTTAGAGTCAACTTCATTAACTTAGCGGCTAACCACTAAGGCAATGAAGGGGTTAACTACCAGTGCCATCTTTATTGTGGGTAGTGGGATTGGGTGAAGGTGGTATTTGGCCCTTGGTGGGTGATTAGGCCTTGCGGGGGGTGTTACCCCTTCATTACCTTAGCGGTTAATACCGCTAAGGTAATGAAGGGGTTAACCCCTCCCGTTACCCACCCGGTAGGTATAAACACCCACCAAGGGCCAAATGCCAACATCAACCACCCTCGCTACCCACAATAAATATGTTAAACACAACAACCGTACTTCCCACCTACTCTCCCACCAACAACCCCCTCCCCCCCCAACACATTCCGTACAGTAATGGACAAAATTACTATTATCCACATATGGATATAATAGTATAATATAATAGCCTAATAGTATACATCACAAATAATTATCTATCACCAAAATAGCAAAATTATTACAATTATGTTATTCCAAAACAATACAATTAAATAAACAACTATCCAAGCAAACTATTAAACAAATAAAACCACTAGCCAAACAATCAATTAAATAAATAAAAGCACTAGCCAACAAAACAAATAATTAATTTAAACCACTAACCAAACAATCAATTAAAGAAATAAAACCTGGAGCCAACAAATCAATTAATTAATTTAAACAAGTAGCCAACAAAACAAATAATACATTTAAACGCTAACCAATCCTAAAATGTATTAAAAACAAGCCATCCAAATTCAAAACAATTGAATCTAAACAATAAACAGAAATCGAAAAAATAACAATCAATAGAAAACGAGCATTTGCCAAAAAAAATGCATTGGCTGCCACTGTATTTATCTGTACCCTAAAGGGGCACAGATTAAAACAGTATCAGTCAATGGGCAATCACAAACATAAAAAAGAAATAAATACTATCAAAAAACTGAAAAAAGACATTTACATACATTCAATATTTTACTTAGCTTTAGAAGTCTTCGCCCTTCGAATCCTGGGGTATCTGCAAGCTCTTGAACCGCGACATCATCACACGCAATTCAACGCCATCCACCTTGAAGATCAGGATCAGTTAAAAAAAATCTTCTTTTTATCTTCTATCACTGTCTTTTATCTTCATCTGTCATTATTTTCTTCTTTAATTCTATCTTCTATTTTCATCTGTCAATCCAAAGCCCCATGTAAATCCACAACAGGTGTTATCTCGTCGGCTTCTTGAGGTAAAATGAGACTTACAGGCCTTATATATGGCCTGTGATGTCACATTTTAGGGACATATGGTACAGCTCCAATCTGATTGGACACTGTATCATGTGCCCGCCTCTTTTTTTTTTTTTATAGATGTGACGTCATCTCCAAGGGAGGTATGTCACATCCTTAAAACCATATGGCTGATATCCCATGGTATTATAGCCAATGGGATTGAAGATAATAACTATAGCGGTTATTAGATTGGGCCATTAAAATAAAATAAAATACATAGGAGATACCGGCACCCCATAACGGGCCTGTATCTCGGGAAGCAGGGGAAGCATCAAATCAAAGCGGTTCTGCTATGGAGACCCCTGCTCATTTACACTAGTATTAACATTTGTATTATAAAACATACATTTCTGGGGAGATTTGCGCAGGGAGAGCTGGCTCTCTCTGTGCAGCTCTCGCAGCTGGAAAAAAAATCGCTCAGTTTGTTCTTTTGAGAGAGGCGATCCTCACGTCACCGGCTACTCACCCGTTTTGGGAATTTTGCTATCACAGGTAATCAAGGCTTTCTGAATACCGTGATAGCAACACTCAAAAAACAGGTGATGTAAACAGCAGGGCAATTCTTTTTATGAAGGCTTAGAGAATAGGCCGCCCAGAGCCTATATATAGCCAATCCACATACTGAGGGCATCTTAGTCACTAAATTGGCATTGGAATCCACCACACTTATGGTACAGTTAACACATTTTATAGTGCTTCTACTAAGGATAGTATTAACAAAGAACTACTTTAGATTTCAAAAAATATTCTATGAGAAACAACAAGGGAGCCAATATGCCTGAATTGTACACCAACATATTTATGGCCAACTTTGCGAAAACCTGTGTACACATCATCACAATATACAAATCATGTGGCAGTATGGTGCCACTACATAGATGATATATTTGTGCTCTGCAAGGGTAATACCATGCTAAGGCAATGAAGGGGCTGCATGGAAGAGTACCTGGTTTGTTGAGGGTAGAGGGGTGGGTGAAGGGGTTGGTTTCCCCAGGGTGGGTGGTTAGGCCTATGGTAAAGGTTGCGGAAAGGGTTAACCCCTTCATTAACTTAGTGGTAGTAACCACTATGGTAATGAAAGGGTTAACCCCTCCCACTACCCACGTAGAGGCCTAACCACTCACCCTGAGGCATCTACCCCCTTCACCCACTCCCTCTACCCCAATATACATTACAATACAATATACTACAATTCAATATAAACACAAATACAATACATTGAACAACCCCACTCCCCTCCCCCGCCCCCCCCACACACATACAGTACAGTAATGGGCAAAACACTTATTATCCAAACCTGATAATAGCACATTTGCCCATTAAAAAATTAAACATGAGAAAAAAAAACAAATTACCCAGCCAGCATATAGTATATTATTGTTGTATCATCCTGCCAGGATGAAGGCCGTCCTCATCCTCTTCATCTTCTTCTGCATTGTACTCTTCTTCAGTGGGCACTGACAGTAAAAAAAACAAACTAACCTACTGGCCACTAACCCCTTAATCACCTTAGCAATTATTAACCATTTTGGTAATTAAGGGGTTAACCCCTCTTCCCGCTACTCACCCACCAGGCTTAACCACCCTCCCCGAGACAACTGCCCCCACCCCCTCTACCCATTGATTATCACAGTGGTAAACCATGCCCATAATATGTATGTCTTTATTTATATACCGCCATTAATGTACATAGTAAATCTTCACAGTAGTATTACACGTGACAATCATATGTGGCGCACTTTCCCCCACACCCTGGGAGATATGGAGGCTATGGTGTGTATGGTGCATTACCTGTGGCTCACAGGAGGCCTGAGCCTCCGCTGCTGGGAGCCTGGGGTGTGCCTGATCCGTCTGGTGACAGCGCCTCCACCTGTACGGGATCCTACAATGTTGGATAACCCCGCCACAGGACCCAATACAATGATACCCACATTGATAAGAACAACAGTTTACTGTATGCATAAGAGAAAGGACAACACTATAACTGTCATGGTGGCGTCCTGCTACGGGAGCCGCCGAGAGCCTCCGGTGACTGGGTCGCCAGCCGAACATCCCTGCTCCTACCGGCACCTGCCGTATGTACCCACACCCCTCTGTTGCTGATCGGAAGGTAAGGGGGGCATGGGGAGCCCAGAGGGGGACCCAGACTAGACATATAAATAACAGATAATACCAAATAACAGATCATGGAATAAGTGCTTCAGACATTAAAGTAACATGTAGAAAGTTGAGTCTCTGCTCCGAAGAGCTTACAATCTAATATGGGCATGGTTTGCCACAATGGCAATGAATGGGCAAGCTACAAAGAAGAAAACAAGCACTGAATAAAATACATTGCATTTCAATTTAAAAAAAATTGCCAATAAAGCACTTGATTGACACAGTGGTAAACCATGCCCCCATGCCCCCATGGGCATGGATTGCCACTATGGCAATAAATGGGAAAGCTAAAAAAAAAGCAGCCAGAAAATAAGACATTTAAATAAAAACAAGCATTTCACAATAAAGCCATTGATTGTGATTGTGCCCAATATGGGCATGAATTGCCACACTGACAATGAATGAGCAACTAAAAAAAACCCATAAAAAATACAATACATTACAATGAAATAAAAACAAACATTTGCCAAAAAATGCATTGCTTGTCACTGTGCTTATTTATAACCAGAAAGGGTCATGAGGAGAGTGTGACCGACCCTAGTACTTCATCGGTACTGTACATGCATATCAAAAACACAAGGAGACAAACAGAAAATGTAACCTAGTATGGGCACTCTTACATCACCTGGATGATTTGTGAAAGATTTAAAAACTAAAACTTTATTAATATCCAATTAAATGAAGGTAGTTAAAACGATGATTAAACACAACGGTGATACTGCTGTATAAAACTATATTGAGTGTTCAGGATCCAACAAACGTGATAGGACCTAATCTAACCTATCACCTGCAAGGAAATGAATCTTGATATCCATAACAAGCATAGTGGAAGTAAATGTCCACTACCCTTAAATAAGAGCATAAACTGTGTGGTCTGTTATTCATAAACTGTAGCTGTCTGGTGCCTATGTGCTTGCAATTAGTGTGGGGTTATGGCCCTGTGAGGCCAGGGTGACAAAAATGTTATATATTGGTTATGCATATAGCAAACTGTTTTACCTATATTTGTGTGTATTGATTAATGTATGTGGGTCCTTTGTCAGGGGTTATTCTACACCTAGAATCCTGCACAGGTGGAGGCGCTACAAGCATCGTTCCAGGATACATCCTAGGCTCCCAGCAGCGGAGGCTCAGAACTCCTGTGAGCCTAACAGGTATTGCACCACACCTGGTAATATGTGTAGTTCTCCCACAAAGGTCCCTAATTGAGATCAGGGGGGGGGGGATTAATCAGTGGATTAATCTATTATATACGTGAGCCGTACATTTAGGGGCACAATAGTTTTATCATCCACTCCATGGCATTTTAGATTGTGTCCACATCACCAGGGTCGCGACTAGACTCACCTGGTAGTCCAATCGCTAGCCTACTTATTCCCTGGTGCCAGCATCCCCAGTGTATCTAGCAGTGAGTGCTTACACTGCCCATCGTTACCTGTCACAGTTGATGCTACATCACTTCCACATGTTAAGTACTGGTCTTATTCTCCCTGAATATGCCTTTTATAAATTATTAAGAGATATTAGGCTCTAACATACTTGTTACAACTAGGCAGACCAGGCAAATGTATTTGACTCACTATACACTACTTTGGATTAGGGATTTGCAAGTACATAGGCACCAGACCAGCTACAGTTTATGAATAACAGACCACACAGTTTATGCTCTTATTTAAGGGTAGTGGACATTTACTTCCACTATGCTGGTTATGGATATCAAGATCCATTTCCTTGCAGGTGATAGGACCTAATCTAACCTATCACATTTGTTGGATACTGAACACTCAATATAGTGTTTATACAGCAGTATCACCGTTGTGTTTAATCATCGTCTTAACCATCTTAATTTGAATTGGATATTAATAAAGTTTTAGTTTTTAAATCTTTCACAAATCATCCAGGTGATGTAAGAGTGCCCATACTAGGTTACATTTTCTGTTTGTCTCCTTGTTCATTAACCCAGCGCTGCGCAAACTTTTTCAGCTGTGGCCCCCTTCCTGGGAGCCGCAGCGTTCGCTACCCTGCTCATCCGAAGGCACGGCTTCAAATGACGTTGCGGGTCACGTGACCCCACCATGTCATTTGACACCGCGTTGCCATGGTGACGTGTCGCCGAAGACCCGGCTGCCAGTAGGTAAGTGAGGATACAGAGGCCTCACGCCTCCTCTGGCATTAAATTAAATGCGTGGGGGAAGAGCGCGGGGTCTCTGTAACAGCCCGTGCACCCCAGTTTGTGCACCGCTGCATTAACCTACCTAGGGAGCACCACAATCACACCCTATTCTATTAGCTGTCGCGGTGTAACCTTGCTAGTATCCAATGACTAAAACACATGCCGTTTCTCTCTCCTTCCATCTCTTTCTTGCCCCTCCTCCATCTATCTCTCCCCACCTCCATCTCTCAGCCCCCCTCATCCTTGGGCTCCTCAAACCTCCCCTCATCCTACTCACAGCCCCCTCCTCCTCCCTCTCCTCCTACTCACAGACCCCCTTCTCCTCCATCTCCTCCTACTCACAGACCCCCTTCTCCTACTCACACACCCCATTCTCCTCCTCCATACAGCCCCCCTCCTCCTCCCCTCTCCTACTCACAACCCCCTCCTCCTCCCCCTTTTTCTACTCACAACCACTCTCCTTCTCACAGCCCCAGCTTCCTCCTCACAGCCCCGACCTCCTCCTCACAGCTCCCTCCTCCTCACGGCCCGGCTTTCTCCTCACAGCCCCCAGCCACCTCCTACTTCTCACAGCTCCTGGCCGCCTCCTCAGCCTCCCTATTGCTGTGCTGCACTTACCTGTTGGCAGACAATTCAGGTACGAAGGTCCGGCTGGCCGCAAAGGGAGCAGGATGGCAGTGATGCAGTGGGTGATGGTGGCTAGAGGGGAGGACCATGGCGGCAGCAGCAGAAGGCAGTGGTGGAGCCTACCCCAATAGACACAGGAAGTTGTAATTGAGTTCCGGGTCATACACAGGCTCCATCACTGCCCTCTGCTTCCGCCGCCATGGTACTTTTCCACAGCTGCCATCCCCCGCCTTCTGCCACCGCACCGCTGCTATCCTCCTCCTGTGACTGCCGGCCGGACCTTTAGCCCTGAATTATCCTGTTGCCCATGAAATAAAGGACAATTATACTTCCCGACAGACCTTTCAGGGACAACGGGACAATTCATTGAAATAATGGACAATCCCATATATGGGACATCTGGCAACACTTTTATAAGGGTCCAGGTTAAAATGGACATAAAGTAAAAGGTGACACTGTGTGCTCATTTGCAGGTTATTTCCCAGAATTCCTAGCTGCAGTGGAAGCATTGTATATTAGGATATAATGGTGAAAAGCAGGGTTGCAGACCTGTCTGAGACGTGTGAATGTGCTCACAAGTGATATTTTTATTCTTTGTACACTGTGAATAGAAATCATTTAAATGATCATACCATAAAAAAACATATCCTAGAAATAAAAATAAAAATCCCGGGCTACAAACAAAATTGATGTAATAACTAGGAGCAGAGATATATTAGTTTTTCATTTGTTGACACATATTTTTTAATTTGCAAATAACACAAGAAAAACATGGTAAATATTGCGTGCATTAAACAGATAACACACGCATGAATTACTGTGTTTTCAATAGTGCTCACAGTACTGTTAACACATCGCATCAACGGCAGTAATAACATTGGTCACATCTGAATTAAGGGATCAGATTATGTAAGGCAGGCTAGTCATACCGAGAGAGAAATTATTTCTATTTACAGTACTTTATGAATAAAGGATTATGAAACACGCCTTTAAAAAGTGAGGTTGTTTTGCTTAGATCAATAAAAATATGAACATCGGTTCAATATAAATGATGTTTCCCCCACCCTACGGGAGATTCTACCATTACTGGTCGTGTGGTGCATGATGCCTGCTGGTAACAGGAAGGCTGAGTCGTCCGCCGATGGTTGTGGGGCACAGGACTAGGCTTCTGAGGTTCGTACCCTACATATCTTCAGCAGTGCAGCGCCTCCATCTGCCGTAGGCTCCAGGGAATTGAAGATGATCTCCCATAATTGAACTGATAACCTCTCCCCCCAGTAAGATCACACACCAGGCCAGAGGTATAATAACTGGAATGGTTTATTGTCTGTACACCACAGCAGTACACAGCAATCTTCTGCCCAATGCAGCTCCACCCTCAGCTACCCACTGAAGGGTGGTCCCTGGACCTTCACTACAGGCCAAGGGCACCCGCAGCAGTCCCAGCTCTTCCCTGCCTCTCTAGCAGAGGCAGAGGTATGGTCCACACTCACTCTCCCCCGAAGGGAATAGGACCAGAGAAAGCCCAATAGTCAGGCTCTTGGCTGTGTGACCTGCCTCTCTCAAGGGGGTAGAGGCACTGCTAAATTTGGGGCGGCACCGCCCTTAAGTACAGCTAGGAAGAGGGCATAAGGTCTGTCCCATGATTGGACATGCTCAGGCCTGATGTCACCGCCTCCCCCTGTCACTCAAGTGCAGCATCAGTGAGTGGGGAAAACCCATATTGACTACTGGCAGCCTAATTCTAGCAGGGCTTACTGCCAGGAGTAGGGCAGGTTAGTAGCCATAGGTGGCATGGCTACATAAATATGAATTTTCAGTCTCAACAACAGCATGAACCACGCTCCTGGAAAAGATTTAGTTTTTAGTTGCAGTTAATTATATTGTTTTTCAAAAAGCACGTTTATTGGTATGGCTGTTTATTCTCGCTACACAGGTTCCTTCCTTTATTCATATTCTGCAGCTTTTTATAGTAATCTGCTTGTCATTTTTTGATGAGTGTCAAAATGACTTGCATTTTTTTCTTATAGGGAGTAATGGTTTTGCTGTGTCATGATTAAATCTGCATTATGTGATTTCTATACAATTATGTATGCTGGATATGTCTAAGAACAGGTGGTGGGACCCATACAAGGAAAGATATATAGATTTACCATTTGATGTGTGCGCATCTTTGTATACAGTACATGTGTGTATTGGCAAGTGCAAATCTCTGTACACAATATCATCATATACATCCTTGTGTCTGTGTGTTTACACTAGTGCCTCTGTGTGTTTCTGTGTCTGTGTGTATCAGTATGCGAATTAGAGTGTCTGTATGTGTATCAGTGTGTGAGTGTATGTATAGAGAGGGCAAAAGAACAGTTCTAGGCATATACATAAAAACATATCAATCAGTCGGCTTCCGCAAAAAGATTTAACCACCCTTACAATCACATTTTTACTTATTTGCTTCCCTTGTAAAAATGTACGTGTTTCTATTTATGTTGGGTCTGTTTAAGTTTAACCTGATCAAGTAACTAGTGTTCTTTCCCTTCATCTTTTTGGTAAAGTATGACAAACCAATTAGATTAAATCAGACAAGAAAGGGGGGGGGAGGAGGAGGGGGAATCCTGGGTCAGCAATTTACCTATACAGTATGTACAGCAGTTTACAAACAGGGACTATGTAAAAAAAACATACCAAAGCTTTTGGTTACTATCAAGACCTTAAATGATTCATAAAATATTTTAAAATACTAATACCTGTCTGACTTTTGAAAAATATCATAGCATCAATCACCTGTGATTAACCCATTAAACAAGCCCCTGACATTTGGAAATGTCGGTCGTAGAACGTACTACCACCCATTAGAGAGGACCTGTTAATGGTATGGAGGTTAGGAGACCTAACTGCAAGAAGGCACCATTCACCTCATCACTGCCACTGGCAGCAGTGGGGCTAATGTTTGTGCTGGATTGCATATATATTCCATATATTCAATGGGCCATCACAAAAATATTTTTGGTGGATTGTACCTTTGTCAGGTAGTTTATTGTTACTGAGATGGTCTGAGAACAAAACTGAGACTATTACAATTTTTGCTAAATATATTATATAGATAGTTTAAGTACAAACTTGAATGTCTGAATACACAATGTAGCAGCACAGGAAGAATGAACCAAAAAAAGGTTTGCGGGAGTTACCGTCCAGAAAGGTAAAGCAGGGATAAAAACGGAAGTATATTGAATAAGTATACATTCACCGGCTATGACAAAGAGTGACTCATCATACCTTACTCACAGTGACATACAACAAGCCCACACTGCAGCTATCGTGTGCGTCACGTACTCTGTGAACTCATGTGTCAATGCAAACTGAAAAGGTACAGTACAATAGGACCTTATTATCATTACACATTCCTTGTAGATTACTTCTGCTTCAAAGTGAACCAATAAAAAAATAAAGCTCACATCATAGTGTAACAAGTGTTCCCCCACCCTCTGGGAGATTTCACTGCTACCTAGGGGCCTATGCAGAGAGCAGCGCTAGAATAAATTGGAGAGTTTAAGAAAAAGTAGCTTTAATGGAGAGTTTTATTCTCCATATGCAGAAATGGGTGAAATCCGCTATTTTTAGCATTACTGCATGTGGAGAATTGTAAATGAGGAGATGCGCGCAGCTGAAAGGATGAAAAAAAATTAGTGCATTTTTTTTTGTTTTCCCTATAGCCGGCGAGCTCCTGCTTCTTTCCAACTTTAGTTGGCGGAGAAAATTGACGAAAATCGCGCCAAAAACAGCCGCTAGATGGCGAGCGCGCCTTTCTGAATTTGGATATTTTTCAGACTGGCGAGATGTAGTTTCTCGCCAGCCGCGCGGCGAGATTTTCAAATAGAAAAAAAAAATGGCGCTTTTTTCCTACCTCGCCTACCTCGCCATTTTCGGCTGTTTTTAGCGCGATTTTCGCCGGAAAATGGCGAGATTGTTAATAGCGCTGCTCTCTGCATGAGGCCCCTAGTGTTCTTGTGCTGCTCACCTGCTGGGCTTACAGGATACTGAGTGTCCGCCGGTGGTAGTGGGGACGGACAGGACAGACTTTAGGGTTCTTCTCAGTTCTTTCTTTGGTGCAGCGCCTCCATTCCCCGCAGGCCCCAGCAGAACTGGGTGCAGTCCCTGCAGGAAAACCCTCCGGTGCTCCCCCTGATGAACTGTACTCTCAGGCAGGCGTATAAAACAGGAACAGATCTTTATTGTTCATCAGCATACAACAGATACACTTCTTCCATGGGTCCCTGGACTCAACCCAGGGATCTTGAAGCCCCAAGGGCATATCCTTAGCTCCCTTATTCCCTGGCAGAATAAGGGGTAGTACCCCACTCCCCGAAGGGAGAGGTTCTCTCCGACACTCAGGACTCTTCAGGAACACTACCAGACCCCCTAAATTTAGGCTCTGCAGCTCCTTTTGTACCCAGGGGGAAGGTCCAGGTCTGAGCCCCTGATAGGACAGTACACAGGCCCTAGTCCCATCCCCCTTTGTCACTCAAGGGAGCTGCTTACTGCAGTGGAACCCAGATTAACCCTAACACTGCCTAAACTGGTACCAGGGCTTATGTGTTAGGCAGGGCAGATTAGTAGCCAAGAGGATACATGGCTACAATAGTAATAGCAATTATCTTTATATATCACAACGGTTTATGGTGCATATAAAAAAAGTCAAGTGTTTTCCCTTCTGATGCATGAAAAAACATATGCCGTTTATGTAGTATTTGACATATTTCCTCTTTTTCACTTGTTATTTCTAAAAGAACATGCTTGGCATTTGGCATTTAATGTGGTGCTAAGTCATTTGAATATGCCCTAATATTGCTCTACTATCGTATTGTTTACATGGAAGAAAATTGTATTTAGGGAGACACTCCTAATGTGTATGGGATATATCAATATTTGCATATGTTTCTAGAATTTTCGGTGCTTTCATTATTATTTTCAAGTTTAATTTGGCAATAAAATTAATATTTTACTTAAATGGACAAAGCTTGGCAACCTCTTTTATAAAACAAGCAACAGAAGCTAAAGTACTAAAGCTGCAACTATAAAGTTTATGATATTTCGGGATTGTTTGTAGATAAATGTCCAAGCAAACAAAGTATTCTTCTCACCTTGAGTGACTTCGAACACTTGATATTAGCAATTCTATATTTGCAATTCAGTAAAGGTTTATTTTCATTCCCTTTTTTCAAGCATTTCAACAGATGCCTTGTAACATTAAACGAGCAATTAATAATTATGTAATATACTGTGTATGTATATATATATATATATATAAAAAATTCAGTCACGTTATAATTAATATACTTACTATAACATTAGTAGGTCAATACATAAAATGAAAAATATGAAAAAAAATCTAAGGTTTTTACAAAATAATTACATTTTTCCCAAAAGACAGATGAATATATTGGATTTTTGATAGATTAAATAATTTTGTACCTGTGAGCATTTTGTGGAGTGATTATAGACCAGATGTATCAACACAATATAATTAGGAGATGTTTCTAAAATGTTGTACATAGCTGGTGCAAATGTCCTCTCTCTTTCCATCAATTCAATCCTTCAGGTTTAGGTGGCTGTACAAAACAAGTCTAATATGTTTCAAACTTATATTTATGAAGTAAAGATTTCTGCTCCAAGCTATGCAGCAACTTGCACTATCTTAATACAGATCCCCTTTTATTATTCATATTGATACATTTCACATTTTAAAAGGAGACAATGGGGCATATGCACTAAGCGTTCATAGAAAAAATCGCCGGGCCATTTAAATCACTGTTTTTGTGAACGTTGCTATCACGCTATTCAGAAAGCCTCGATTACCTGTGATAGCAAAATTTGGTGAGTCCAGCAGCGTGATCATCGCCTCTCTGAAAAGGCCTTACCTGGCGATTTCTTTCAGCTGCAGAGAGAGCTGCTCAGAGAGAGCCGCCTCTCACTGTGCAAATCTCGCCCGAAATTTGTTGTTTAATTAAAATTTTATTATTAGTGTATGTAGCGGTGTTTCCTCCACCCTATGGGAGATATGGCAGCTACGGTGTGTGTGGTGCATTTCCCGTGGCTCACAGGAGGCCTGGACCTCCCCCGCTGGGAGCCTGGGGTGTACCTGATTTGTCTGGTGACAGCGCCTCCACCTGTAAGGGATCCCAACGGGGTGGGATAATCCTCTTACAGGAACAATAACAATAATACACACACAGGATATACTAACAACCTTTACTGAAACCCAATAATTGCGGTACCCTGTACCATACAGTAATATAGGCCCCAACCTGATACCACCAGTGAGTGTCCCCAAAGTACATTGGATGCCAGGCACTAATATCCTGATGTCCCTTTTCCCAATGTCAAGGCCCACCCAAAGTGTTGGAGATAGCGCTATCCCATGAAGTGTTGGTGCACATAGTTGGGTACCTGCCCGGGAGCTCCAGCACACGGGTGATACAGTTAACAAAGAGGATCCGTCTGATCTGACATTGTCATCCGTGATGGGGTCCGCTTCCGCCTGGGGTGAATTCCGGCGTGGATAATATCACCTTGCAATCTCTCACAGGGGATAGTCTGGTCCCAGACCACAGGCCGCAATCACCGTGCAGCGTCTTCACGGAGAGAAATGTGCAGTATGAGAGAGAGAGAGTTTCAGAGTGGGGGAGAGTGGGGGATAGAGAGTTTCAGAGTGGGGAAGAGAGTTTTAGAGTGGATGGAAAGAGAGTGTCAGAGTGGGGGGAGAGAGAGTTTCAGAGTGGGGAGAGAGAGTGTCAGACTGAGGAGAGTGTCAGACTGGGGAGAAAGAGAGTGTCAGAGTGGGGGGGAGGGAGTGTCAGAGTGGGGTGGAGTGTCAGAGTGGGGGGGGAGAGTGTCAGAGTTAGGGGGAGAGTGTAAGAGTGGGGGAGAGGGAGTGTCAGAGTGGGGGGAGAGAGTGTCAGAGTGGGGGGGAGAGAGTGTCAGATTGGGGGAGTGTTTCAGAGTGGGGGGAGAGAGAGTTTCAGTAGAGGGAGAGAGTTGGTCAGTGGGGGGAGAGAGGGTCAGTGAGGGGAGAGACTGTGTTGGGGAGAGTGGGGGAGAGAGAGTGGGGGAGAGTGTGTCAGGGAGAGTGTGTCAGGGAGAGTGGAGAGAGAGCGGGGGAAGAGAGAGTGTCAGGGAGACATTGTTGGGAGAGAGGGTGAGAGAGAGTGTTGGGGTATCTTTTCAGTTGGGAAAAAAATTTCTGAAAGTTAATTGGTTGGATGGGCTTGGGGGGGGGGGGGCAGGGAACGCAAGGCTGATGGGTCGCCTGGGGCGCCGAATACCCTTGCACCAGCCCTGGTAGTGGCCTCTCATTTATATCCCCATATTTGTAAGAATAAAACTCTGCCGTGGGGGAGAGAGTCAAACTGCACATTACTCTGGCACAGAACAATCTAGCAGTGTTTTATTTTATCTGTCACAGAAAGGGGTAATCTTTACAGTCCGCCTTTGTATGATAGTTTGATCATTGTGGTTGGGTGCATCATTGTTTAGTTACTGTATAGGAAAAAAGGGCGGGCAATGCTACGTTGGGACCCACCACTCTTTTCTCATATAAAAACATTAAGTACATATAAAGGAAATGCAGGGAGGGCTGTTGTATTTTCTTAAAGTAGATAATATGGCCCATTTAGATATAATTTAAATATTACATATTGCGTTATAAAGAAAATATAAATATATATAAATATAAAGAAAGTCTCACTTTTAGAAACAATATTTGGGTTACAAGGATTTACAACAAAACTGACACACAAATATCATGATTTAAATATTTATTGCAAAAATCTTACCATTGCCTTGGCATGGAATGGCTTAAAGATACAAATTCATCTCTACTATACAGATTTAAATGATGATATCTGTTTGATAGAAATATTGTGTGAAAGATTTAACAGTGACTGTGGGAAAACCATATAGAATTATTCTGAACATCTGCTTACAATTTATGTATATTCAATATTAGATACTTTAAAATAAAAAGAAAGGAGAAATTGAGATATGCAATCTGTGTTATATAAATGGCCCTGAATGGCTTACAGTAACTGATAAAAACAGAGATTTTTTTTATGAATTTCATGGTGGTCAAATGAAGGAAATGTGATCAATAATAAGTATTGGCTATAAAACAGTATATACATACATAAAAGAGAGAGCAAAAAAGAGGGGTTGAATAAAAAAAATAAAAAATCACTTTATGTAAATTACAAACAAACCATTCACTTACATTACAAATAATATAATGGTACCACGCTGTCCACGATATCACTGCCCGCCCACCCATCAGATGAAAAAACAAGCTGTCCCGCTGGATGATAAATGTCCCAGCACGCCGAGACCACAGAACGAACTGCTGTGCAGAGTGTAGGTATGGTGGCTGCCGAGCTCCAAACACAAACAGGCAAAGCAGGAAACCGACGCTGGCGTCTGGCGTCACAGCGTCCCACGTGGTACAAAAGTAACCAGTATCACCTCTTTTTTACGCGTTTTGAGTTCACTACTCTTCGTCAGGGGGTGTAATCACTGGTTGTAAAGGACTACTGGTTACTTTGGTACCACGTGGGACGCTGTGATGTCAGACGCCAGCGTCAGTTCCCTGCTTTGCTTGTTTGTGTTTGGAGCTCGGCAGCCACTATACCTACACTCTGTACAGCAGTTCATTCTGTGGTCTCGGCATTCCGGGACATTTATCATCCATCGGGACTGCTTGTTTTTTTCCGCTGACGGGTTGGCGAGCAGGAATATCGTGGACAGCGTGGTACCATCTTATTATTTGTAATGTAAGTGAATGTATTGTTCGTAATTTACATCAAGTGTTTTTTTTTTATTACAACCCCCCCTTTTTTTGGGCTCTAGTTCTAGTTGGCCCCGGTTTTGATCGCGGGAGAAAGATTGGAGCTGCAGGAGGCACTATTTGAATACTGGACGGTCTGGGATCTGCGCACACCCTATTTCATTTTTTTTAAACATTATATCAATTGCTAATTTGTATGTAACACAATCAAATAAACACAAACCTCGGCAATGCCGATTTCTTTGGGTCTACTGATACTAAAGATGGATAATTTTACGTTAACTCCAGTTGTGCAAAGTTCAAACAAGAATGCATTACTATTGCACAATTTTTTCTATTTTCTTTTGTCACAAGGGAAGTTCCTTGTAAGTTTGTAATGCTTTTACAATTGATAACATAGGGTGCACAAACTCCCA
The DNA here is from genome assembly GCF_040206685.1 of Ascaphus truei. Lineage (NCBI taxonomy): Eukaryota > Metazoa > Chordata > Amphibia > Anura > Ascaphidae > Ascaphus > Ascaphus truei. Next base: position 289,640,079 of record NC_134485.1, read on the forward strand.
CTCTGTGTAAACATTCTTTCTTATCTGGTCATTTTGATCTGCTACAATTAACCTTTACAGTAACTAATCACTGATACGTTTATAGGACTACATTAGCCAATGTTAGTCTAAAAAGCAGGTAAAGGGTCAAAACAAAGTTGGAAGAAGTTTGGACTTGATGTTGTGTTAACGTTTAATGTTTCATTTTATTCTAATTGCCATGTAAAACAATATTCAGAAATAAATAATATATTGTGTATCTGTACGTATGAGGAAATAATACATTGGGCGTTCCCTCTCATTTCCAAGTATGTCATGGGCACAGCATTATGATTTCAAGACATGGTTACATTAAATTAACAGAGGTTATACATTCAATATACAGACATTTCATGCACAGTTAGAGATAATATATGATTATGGGCATATGTAACAGTTACAGACAAGATTAAAATGAGAAAGAGCTGAAGTCTTGAAATTACTTAATGTGGAGGCGGCTTTGAGAGTGTCTGGTAGATTGTTCCAGTCATGAGGTGCACAGTAAGAGGAGGAGCGACCGGATTCTTTGTTGAGCCATGGGACCGTAACAGTCTTTGTAGAACAGCTGAATGAGCAATTGCCAGTATCCAGAATAGAAGTAGTACAGAAGTATAAATATCTGACAACAACCCTGACTACGGGAGAAACTTGCCATTGTTTACAATGCTGTGGCTGGCCGTGTCTGCATCAATCTGTTGCTCTAGAGAAAGTTACAGCAGTAGAAGAAAACTGAAGATAACAGTCCACTGGTTAAAACTGGACGTCTAAAGACCCTAAATTATATATATTATATATATTATATATATTATATATATATATATATCCAAGAAAGAATGACCTAGGCGCAAGTGGAGACAAGAAAAACAAACATAGGGTAATACGTTCTAACAATTTAGCCACCAGACGGTACGATATGCACTCACAGCGTATAGGATAAAATCAGGCCTTGTATCCACTCTGGGATCTGGAACAATTATGAAGAATCTGGAACATCTAGCAGCTGGTCATCCACAGCAAGTGTAATCTCGTGCGTAATATCACATGCAAGAAGAGAGGTAAAGCACAAATATAGTGTAACACAGTTTATTTAAAAATTATTGATAAAATGACAATAAGTAAAAAAACTCACACTTTGTGAGATAACATAAAACTTTTGAGAATTCTGAGCATCTCACACTCATCATATATATATATATATATATATATATATATATATATATATATATATATATATATATATAACAAAAAGAACAACACGAAAATATGTAGCGCTTAGGTGGAAATTAGTGATAATAAAAATATAATATATTATAACTAATGTAATTACTTAATTAAAAAATAGTAAATATTTAACTTAACTACATATTACAACAAACCATAATGTGATAGTGATAAAGGATAAGTCCAAAAAGAATGTTCCACTTGTTGAAAAAATCCAGAGAGGTAAGAGTCCCAAAGAAGATCCAGGGAGTGTACTGCAGCTTCAGATATAAGTGGTATAGCCGACCACTAGGAATCTAAGAACAAAAAACAAACAGAAGCGCAAGCTCCATAGCATGTATCTGTTTAAACAAATTAGTACACACACCTGACGAAGTTGCGCAAACGTGACAAAACGTGTAGGGCTGGTGACGTTATCACGTGTGGTTGCATGCACGTGGAGTCCTGGGCATCCTAGTGTTCCAGTCAGCCGAATTCAAGCGCTGGCAATTGATCTATGCAGGAGCAGAGGACGCGGAGGCACTGAGAGCCATAGCGATCTGGCGCCAGCTTGTGACAGGAGTTGGCTGCAGCTACGAGCTGATCAGGTACACCCTGCCTATCTCGGACTCCCCCACCCCTGTTGATGTCTTCACAAAGAGATTTCTCTCCCACGTATGGTTGCTTTTTTTAATCCGGTAAGTGTATTTCCTTTGGGCTGCAGTTTTTTAATAAATGTACTCATTTGTTTAAACAGTTACATGCTATGGAGCTCGCGCTTCTGTTTGTTTTTTGTTTTTATATATATATATATATATACACACACATGAGTCTAAACCATGCTCCATTATGGCAGAGTGGTTTGTGTGTACGTGCATTTATAAGGATAGGGTGGAAGTCAGACAGAGGCCTGGTTCGCCTAAAGTGTACTTCATCTGGACTAAGGTGTTTGATGGGTGGGTGGTAAAGAAACCCAATCCTAAGTATTACAAGTATGGATTCTATCCTTCTTCCCGTTGGAAGAATTGTTATATCATCGTTGCTGTAATCAGTGGATGATATGGGTTAGCATGTCTGTGTACTGTGTATTGGATATGTCGTATATGGAAAGGGAGAGTTATTTCTTGCTTGGATGTTTTATGCAGGAATATGTGAGGACTAATGTGGTTCTCAAATTTAAAAGTGTTTTATAATAACATTTCATTAAAATAAAGTGTGGTGTATTTCTAAACATTTGATTTGCAGATGTATGCAAAAAGGTCACATTTGTATGGTAACTATATCCACTTTGTGATAAACACGTCACTTACAATGGCAATGTGCTAGTATCCCACAATAATCAATATACAAAGAAATATAGATGCCACAATTGTACAAAAGGTACATACAGTATAAAAGCTCCCCATAAACAACGCCAAGAAAAGAGGAAGAGAGAAAAAAACACTGATTAAATATCCCAAGTATCTTGATGTATCCATAAAAACAATATATCTACAATTGTTCATGCATATACATTGATTTTGCGATACAAAACAAGTTCTGTTGCACAAACTGATATTGAATTTGAGTTCTCGTATTTAATCTATATTTTATTTCTAAAGTCACATCAAACTCTTATGTCTTTCTTATATTATTTATCCAATAGGCAGAAACAATACTTAGCTGTTTTCAAATGGAAGAAAATCAACGGGACTTGATTTTGGATCTGACAAAAAATAGATTATAATAGAAATGGGCCCATTTCGATTAACATTTTCAGATCTTTTGGGGTGAGAGTTTTTAATTTATGGATCCAAAATGTCTCCCTTCTACTTAGCTCCATATCCCTGTCTCCTCCCTTCCAGTGTTGCAAAACATGCTCGATTGCTGTAAATGTAAGCCCTTTGGAATCTCCTTGACGATGGGTCAGAAAGTTATTAGAAACACTGTGTGTAATTATTTTCCTTCATATATTGTTTATATGTTCTATAATACGGGTCTTTACTGGTCTTGTGGTCCTACCCACATATTGAAAATTGTATGGGCATTCCAGCAAATAAATTACATGATCTGACCCATATGTGATGTGTGTGCTCAAAGAATAAATGTCACCCGTTGTTTTGGATTTTAATTTGTTAGAAGCCCTGAATTGACAAGCTCTACATGTTGCACATCCAAAGAAGCCTTTGCTTTCCGACAACCAACCACCATTTGATTTTTTTTTTTTTTTTTATGCATTGGGTGCTAGTCTGTCTTTCAGATAGCTAGCTTTTTTGAAGATGACATTTGGTCTTTCAGGAATATTCCCTCTTTAAATCGGGTCGCTTTTCAGAATATCCCAGTGTCTATTAATGATGCTTCTAATTTTCATAGCTTCTCTGTTATAACTTGTTAAGAAAGCAAAGTCAAAAGTTCCTGTTTCTTTTCTCTTCCTATCTCTGGGTCTTAATAAGTCATTTCTCTCTAGTTGGATTGATCTGTTTTTTAGAGCCTCTGCAATGGTTTCTTTCTTATATTCTTTTTGTATAAATTTGTTCTGCATTATGCTAGATTGTTCCAGGAATTAGTTTCTATCGGAACGATTTTATTTTATTGTTTGAAACTAGCCTAATGGGACATTGTCCATCCACCTAGGAAGGTGGCAACTCGAGCTTAGTATATATTAGTTTTTGTCCACCGCTTTAAAGAAAGTTATTGTATTTGTCATGTTATCTTCCACATAGATCGTAAGATCCAAAAAGTCTATTTCTTTCCTGCTTTGTTTAGATGTGAATTTTAGATAAGAATTGTTGGTGTTTATATTCTGCAGAAGCCTTTCTAAAGCCATGATTATACAAAAAATGAGGGCAGCTCAAAAACTAAATACATAAATCCAATTAAAGTAAACATACCTGTAGCGGCGTGCGTGCCCCCTGGACCTGCAGGGCCTATGACTAGTGAGGCGACAGAGGAATTTGTTATTGGCAGGCGACGGTCGCGTCACGTGAGCGGTTCAGCCAATGAGGGCGAACCGCTCACAGCCCCGCATCCACCACACCTCCAAGCCTCCTCTGCTACTCTTCTCTCCTGTCTCCCCAGTATAATCAAGATGCCACTCAGCGACAGCACAGGGTGACGTCTCAGGATAGCACTGCTGCCCTGCAGCTCTTGGTATAATCGAGGCCTTCCATATCATAAATGAGTGGTCTATATATTGATGCCAGATGACCAAGTTCGCACCGAGCACACCTCCGGACCAGATTTTATGGTCCTCCCATTCTCCCATAAAGAGGTTGGCGTAGGTCGGTGCAAACTTGGTCCCCATCGCCTTGGTCATGCTGAATTGGCGTATAAAGCGACGTAACATCGCAACTTACCATGATGTAATCTACCTCCCATGTTATTTGCGTCAAAACATTCAAAACTTCAGTAGTATCCCTCAGATTTTGAGTAACGACATATTTGTGGAGGAAAAAATCTATATATTGCGATAAATTGGTAGTGAACGAGTCAATCCCCAAGACAATGGGTCTGCCTGGGGGATTCACTACGCTGTTATGGATTTTTGGGAGAAAATAAAATATGGGGAGTTTTGGTTTATACCTCATCAAAAATGTATATTCACATTCCTCTAAAATTCCTAGATCGCTATCCTTATTTAGGCGATCTTTCAGTTCCACTGCAAATTCCTTCATGGGATTTTGACTGAGTTTTGTATATGTTTCCACATCTCCCAAAAGTCAATAGGCCTAATCGATGTATTTATCACTGTCCATCACTACAACGCCCCCTCCATTGTCAGCTTGTTTATGAAAACAATGTTTTCATTGTCCATTCGTTTTTTAGAGCATTTTTCTCTTCTTTTGTTACATTTTCTTTATGTTTGGTATTATTATGTGCAAGTTCTTCAAAATCTCTTGTGAACATCTGATAAAATACTTCTAGATGTTCCCCTTTGCATGGTGGGGGTAGAAGGTGGATCTAAGTTTGAGATCTGAATGAACATAATGTTTCTGTTGTTGAACTGTGGAGATTGCAGGAACAATTATGTCTGCTTTTGGTTCTAGATTTTTACTAAGAAAAAACCTATTGATTGTGAGCTTCCTCAGAAATGTATTCGCATCTATTAAGACGTCAAAGTTACTCGGTTCCCTCATAGGCGCAAAAGGCAATCCTTTAGCAATCCTTTTTATATAAACATAACTTTCATTAAGAATGATTCAAACCTTATGTTTAAACCATCATGATATTTATAAGTAAGACATTATTATCCCTCTTGATGTCTGAATTGTCCAATTATCCTCTCTTTCATCATTTATATGCAGAATACTATTGTGAAAAAAACTGTCACGTTTAGATGGTCCAAACTCTGCAAGACCTGTCTTTATGCTCAATTTTTGTGAATTCTATATTAAATACATTGTAAAAAAACGATATAGGCAGAGCAGATCAATACTTTTATTGTGTAATTGTTTATAATTGTTACCACTATATATTATACACTGTATGAGGGGGAGGTATACTCCCGAGGAAGCTAAGCCATTACTGAAATGCATTAAGTGGGAGTCCCCAGATCATCAGATCACTCACAGACACGTTTTTGAGCCAAAAACCGAAACCAGAAGTGACGCGGCAAAAAACGGGTGTGACGTTGCGGAGCCCGTGAGAGACGCCGGCAAGGAAGCAAACAGCTGGGGAGGCAGTGTGATGTCGATGATTTACGATGTATAAATCACTGTGTTAATGCTTTTATTGATCATGCATTTTGTAAGTATGATTCTTACCCTTTTTAAACATAAAGCTTTTTATTTTACTGATCTGCGCTGTGGTATGCATTTCTCTATTACACTGAGGCACCTATCTTCTGAATCCCCATGCAAGCAAGATTCTTGCCATAGTTATTTACACCTACCACACTGTGTGTAGGCACTTTATACAAGCCAGGATTCACATGATCCACAATCTTCACAAGACACCCGCACTAAGATGTTTTTTCTGTTTTTCTTGTTGATTTTCTCCCATGCACCGGCTGGATTGTGAAGACTGATAAATAACATGCCAGCGTCATTACATGGATGCAGTAACATCTGCAATCAAACATATTTTAGGATTAGCCACTGCAAGAATAGAGCCACTGATCCATGTAGAAATAAGACAGTAATGTAACAACATACTTAAGTAATAATCCCTGAAGAACTGGGCATTACTGGCAAGAATGCCCTGGCTGGAAGAGTTGAAGCACAACAATGGGGAAGGGGAAAGGGGTAGAAACCCTCGCATCAGCCTCAAATCAAAAAGAATCGACAACGGTGCAATAAGGGGAAGGTGCAATTATTTGGAAGAGTTGAAGGCCCGAGGCAAACCCTAGGGACTTTAACCCAGTCAGGGTGTTATTGGCCAGTAATGCCCAGTTCTTCAGGGATTATTACTATTATAAGATAAATGTAGGCTTTTAAAAAAAAAATGTTTACATTTTCATAAAAAAGATAAGACACTTTTGTGGTCATATTGATTTTTATCAGCATGATCGTCTACATTCTTATGCTTTTACTGCACGTTTATTAAAATTAGATTGTGCATACACACAGCCCCCTTCTATATACTCACACTCTGCAGCCCCCTCTAAACACACAAACACACTCTGCAGACCCCTATACATACTCTGCAGCCCCCCTCTACACGCACAAAACACACTCTGCAGCCCTCCTCCACCCTCTACACTCACTAAACACACAATGAAAATACACACAACACACAGCATTCCACCTCTACACCCACAAACACACACTTCAGCCCCTCTGTAAACCCACTAAACTGCAGACACACAAACCAACAAAACACACTCTGCATCCCTCCTCCACCCTCTACACCGACAGAACACACACACTGAAGTCCCCCTCTAAACCCACAAAACACGCTGTAGACACACACCAACAAAACAGACTACTACACCCTATACACCCACAAAACACACACCTGCAGCCCCCTTCTGTACACCCACAGACACACATTAGCAGCCTCGCTATAAACCCACATACTGCAGATACACACACCAAAAAAAACACACTCTGCAGCCCTTCTCCACCCTCTACATCCACAAAACACACACTGAAGACACACACACTGCAGCCCCCTCTATACCCACAAAACACACACCAACAAAACATACTCTGCTGTCTCCTCTATATCCAGAAAACACACATAAATATAACACACACTGCAGACACACACACCGACAAAATAGACTCTGCTGCCCTCCTCTACACCCACAAAACACCCACAAAACACACAGACAGACACACACCTTTCTCTTCACTCTCCTGTGCGGAGCTCTCTGAAGGAAGGGAGAGGGAGACATCAGTGCCTTGCTGGTGCCTCCTGTCCAATCACCTCCCCTGTCTGGGAGCTGCTCTCACTCTGTGTAGATGAGAACTAAAAGCTGATTGACTGAAAAACTTGTCAGGGTGCCAAAAATTCCGGCCCATTACTGATTGGATGATGCCGGGAAATTTAACCACTCAGAGAGCAGGGATTTCAATAATGCCGAGAATTTAACAGCTTTATCCTGTAATCCAAGATAAACAGCAACAGCTTTATTCCAGCTAAATGGAGGTTTTTTTAATCAGTTTACTAATAATGAATTAAAAAACATGCAAAGGAATAGGTCTGCCCTTAATAAGCCCCACAATCCGGGGCAAATTGTCCCAAGTCAACTTTATCCTACGTAGATTTGTTGATTTGTTGCGGAAAGGGGTGTTTGAGGGTGCTGGTCGCCCATTTGTTAAACAGGGAACATTTGTGCCATGGGCCCATTCATTGGGCGGTATGGGTGTGGAGTGCTGGTGGCCCATATTTTAAGAGGGGGCTGTTCAGCTCACTGCAGTCCTGGAGGTTGGAAGACATTGGGCCCCTTCCTTCGGTGGTTGTCCCCCCAGATATAATCATTTCCAAGAATAAAGGGTGGGATAGAAATGGTAATGAACCATCTGCCTAGCTCTTGATACCTTTGCACACAATATTATTGACCATTTTCCATATTTCAGGACAATAGTACCTTTTCAGATTTCCCTCACCAGAATCTACCCTTTTACAAAATCCCAGCAAAGATAACATTGCACCAGCCAATGACTAACTCGCCAGCATTGATGTTGGGAGTGGCCATATTATTCTCCTGGGAAAATAGTGGCAGAACTGAGCATCTTGTGGATATAATACCAGGGGTAGGGCATGATGAGACCAACCCGGGATGAGAATACTTAAATTGCTACTTGTAATAGTTTAGCCTATCGTGTCTTAATCTTCAATTCATATCTACAGAAAACTTCAATCATGCATGTTTTGTAATTATATTGCACCTCAGTGTCAGTCCAAACTTCACTCTCTACTGAAGAGGCAGGGATTGCCCATGACTGACACAAATAAGAGAAATATACAGTACGTGTGTGTTATTATTTTTCACCAAGGAATTTGTGCACTCACAGTTTTCTTTCATAATGTTAAGGGAACCTTGTTACTGGCTTAAGCCAGTTTTTAATTGCAGAAAATCACACAAAGTATTAGGCTTCATTCATTTAACCCTTTGGGCACTTTCACATATTTCTTAAGTTTAGTGTATAGGACAATAAGAAATTGTATTCATTTAATATAAGTACCTGCTAAACTGGAGTTCACTCTGACGGGGTTTGCAGGCTTCAATCAAAAGATGCAACTAAAAGACTCCTTTGTTGTTAGACTTAGGATCAAAATGTAGACATCTCACTAATAAATTGCAAGACAATTTGGGAGGAGCGTAGGAATTGTGTATTTGTTTTTCAAGTTTTGTAGTTGGCAGTATTATTATGACCATTTCAGAGAAATCAGGCCCTCGTATCTTTTTTTCTTTCTTAAAGAGTTCCACAGGGAAAACGTCATGAATAAAATATCCTAAAAGATTTTTGGTCTTGTGCACAGTGAAAGGTGTCCCATGATTTTCGGCTTGTAAATTGGTTAACTGACTATATGCAGTACATGATATGTCATGGTAGCTTGTTACATTTAATTTAGGAACTGTGAAATTCATCTCTTACTATTTTCGAGCTAAAATGACAAATGTTTCTATGTACACTCAGCAACTTGGTCTGCCTGGGAAGTATATAGTGAGTAGGAAGTGAGAACAAGAACTCACAAGATAATTGTACTTTAAACAATCTAATGCA